>NW_009199433.1:50160-128467 GCF_000690835.1 Fulmarus glacialis | reverse complement strand
CTGTCGAAAGATGCTTCTTTTAATTCAAATTCATCCTCCCCCTCCGATCCTTTTCCGTAAAGACCAGCCATCCCATAGCATGGTGTCATCGGTTTAGTGAAAGCATGTGTAGAAAAGACTTTCGGGGTGCTGTTGGAGGGGTGTTGTGCTTAATGAGAGCAAGCGACATACCACTTTTGGGTTGCTCTGATGCTCCATCACTTCCAGTCTCAGATTTGAGATTGGCTCCTGTCATTTTGTGCGTGCAGAAGTAACTGAGGGGCTACCTGGCAGCCGGCTGTGCAGCTGAGCATGGGGTTTTTCCAAGGGTATGTGGTGTGGCAGGCTGGCGAGATGCTCTGTGAGGAGCTGGGGAGGCTCCTCCCTGGCTCCTGCAGCACCCCAGTGGCCCGTCCAGTCCTCCTCCTCACCAGAGGTGTCACCTCAGCCTGGTTTAGAAAGCGGGAGGGTATGCGTGAAAGAAGTGTGTGTTGGCAGGGGAATAGGGAAGAATACTCTGGATCCTCAGAGGTCGCTGGGTATTGGGCTGCATTTTGCTTCCATTTTCTCTCTGCCTTCCAGGAGGTTGCAACTAACCCTCTGCTCTTTCCCATTAACCCCCTAAGGCCATTCCCCCTCATTCCCAGGCGTGTCTTCCCAGTGCCTGCTTAATGAGTGTTGAGCAAACGCAGTATTGGCGATGCTGTTCCTGGAAGGACTGTGTTTCATCCTCTCTGTAGAGCACCTCATGTCGGGGCTTGGGAGCGGAAGGTGGGAAGGGAGCACATGCATGGTCCTACCTTTCCCATCCAGGCTCCCATCCAGGAGGTACTAAACTTTGTCTTGATGGAGGTTTCAACAGCAGGTGAATCACATCATTAGTTAATACCTTAGGAGCTGAAATTTTCTGCTGCCAGTTTTCAGGCATCCTTCAGCCTGAATGATTGATTCCTCTTTCCTGCAGGAAGGCTGGAGACATGTATACGATTCCTCTTCATCTTACTATCAGAGTTAGCTGGGAGATTCAGAGTGTACCAAGCGTTAGTAATTTGCCATTCTTTTTTTCTTGCTTTTAAGACACCTGTCCCGTTGCCTGATAGGGAATTTATTTGTAACACTGGTTCTTCCCTTGTTCATAGTTCTCCTCTGTGGTTGTCCCCTGTTGCTTGTGAATTTTCAAAGATTTTGCTTTGAAGTCCAGGAAAGCTTTTATTTTAGGAATGCTCTGAAGAGCTCAGAAAGGCTGGAGCTTGTGGTCTGCATGCAGAGGCTATTAAAACTTGTCCTTTATGCTGTGGTAAGTGGGAAGATTATATTTTGACCTTCTGCATGCCATTCTCCCTAATGTCTGATGTTAGGGGAGTCATATTTGGCTTTTCCCTTTTGTTTTTCCTAGGGGAAAAAAGCAAATGAACAACGATAAAAAATAGTCCCCAAAACATGAAGTCAAACGGATTCTTCATTAGTTTTGCTTCAGAAAATTGTGGGAGGAACTTGATGTGTATTGAAACCTCTCAAACCTTTTATGATAGCAGGAGGGATGTGGAGCCTTCAGCAAAGGCATTCGTACTCCTACGTCTTCATCAGTCACTGGTGGAGAGGGGAGAGGAAGCACACAGCTGTAGAGCATGAATAAACTCCTCTCTTCTAGTTCCTACAGCTTTCGGCCCACTGGATAGACTGCCGTCCTGCACTCTATAACCGCCAGGAGCCTTTCAGGGAGAACGAGACCTCACATTTTGTGTGTACTTAAACACAAAGCAAAACCCAACTGATCCACCCTCCGAATTTTCTTGACACGGTTTCTTTGTGTATTGCAAAGAAACAAAGGACATAATTTCATTTTTCTGTACACACTGCCAATTTTCTTTTTTCTATACATTCTACCTTTAAGGCAGATTTACAGGGCAGGCATTTTTGGACTCAGTCGGTGTGAGTCAGCAAACCTTTCCATCGGTTTACAAGTTCTGACAAAACCTGCTTTTCAGACACGGCTTTTGATGCACACCAGGGCTCTGGTGAAGTGGATTGCTTTCTGCCTTGCCATCTCTGTTATTAGAAGGAAGAGTTTTGTTTTCTGTTGCTTCAGGACAAAATGCAAAACTGGCTTCTTTAATTTGTCTCTATAGATAATGTGATGGTTCATCCTGACCCAGAACATTTCTTCCATTTTTACTCCTTCAGTTCTGGGTGAGTGTTGTGTCTTTGCAGGATTTACATAATCTGGATATTAGGACGGATGTCAATTTTTTTGAATGTTACTTCAAA
The DNA here is from genome assembly GCF_000690835.1 of Fulmarus glacialis. Classification (NCBI taxonomy): domain Eukaryota; kingdom Metazoa; phylum Chordata; class Aves; order Procellariiformes; family Procellariidae; genus Fulmarus; species Fulmarus glacialis. Next base: position 126,220 of record NW_009199433.1, on the reverse strand, counting down.
GAATGGGAAAAACAGAATGTTCTTTCCTCTATTTCAGAGCTAAAAATATTTATCGCATCTTGGGTTTTCTTTTCTTTTTTTTTTTTTTTTTTAATGAAATCAGAATATGTAATCTTTTGATTAGCAATGCTCCTGGCATTATTGGAGACAATTTGATGAAATGCATGTTCGGTCTAGGTCAGAAAAGAGTTTTGTACAGCGTAACAGCTGTTACCTGCCATTCATTCGCTGAATACGGGAGATTGATGTTCTTTATTGGGCCAGCACGGCTCTCACTTGCAATGTCCTTTAAGCTACTTTCCATGGAATTTGATTTAAAATATGCATAACTAATAAAAGAGCTCTTGGAACAGGGTATGTATTTAAAATCCCATAATAATTTATGTTTCTGGTTGGTACACAAGGCACCTGGCCTGTTCATCATGGCTCCTCGTTACCGGCTGCTCCCGTTAGAGACGTCCCTGTAGCAGTGGATAGGGTGTGCGAGAGCAGGGAGAACAACTATGGGAAAGGTGGAAAAGGTTTTAAATTCTGTCCTCTGAGTCCTGATTTCTTAGGGTAACGCTCCTTGCAAAGGGAGGCTGCTCTCATACAGCAGTGTGATTACAGAGCACTTGATTGTGTACAAATATTTTTATCAGTTTCTGTATGATTCTGAATTTCTGTTAACTAATGTGCTACTAATAGAGGAACCATCTTTTGCCGTTAGGAGAAGCTGTATGGACCATTAAGGAATTACCTGTCTTTTCTCTGGTACAAATAATGGGATTAGAACAGCTTTTTTTTTTTTTCCTTCCCCTTTTTCTCTTTTTCTAGTTGTGCCACCCCAAGCTGGGTATGTATTCCTTTAAAAATCCCTTTGCAATAGAAACACTTGTGTGTTGCAACAATTCAGAGACACACACCGCTGCTCTTACACTTCTGTGACTCAGGAATAAGCCTTAGAGGCCAATACTTAGCATTTCCACTGCTTTAACCAGGGGCAGCAATGGTATTGTTAAGCTTGGTACTGAACTCCAGAGCTCTGGAGGAGATGCGTTGGCCGTTGCTTGGCTGTCTGGCTGACCAGCCAGCTCACTCTTACTTCTACTACCCAAACTGGAAAATACTTATCTTTTGGGAAAGCTACATTTGTGGCCATAGTAACATCGTACACCCCCAGCTTTGACATTTGCTCAGGCAGCCACGAGTGCAGGTCTAGTGCCTGGGGTGGCAGTAGCTGCCCCGGGCAAGGCTGCTCTGCTGTACTGATGTTAATTAAAAGCGGTAGGTAATACACACAGGGTGGATGCAGGGCACGGTGTAGAGTGGCTGTAGAGGTGGCGGTGGGCGATGGGCAGAGCAGGAGTGGCGTCACACGGTATTGTCTCAGAGAGCTTTGTGTGCCGAAGCCATGGACCTATTCGCACCGGTCTGTTTTCACTGCCTTGTGAACTGAAAAAACAAAAAAGTAAAAGAAAAAGAAAAAAAAAAGTAATTGTCATTGTCATCCCAAGACGTTGTCATAGTCTTCCGAAGGCAGAGCTGTGATTTCTTTTGCTTTTCGGAAACCGGGCTCTCGCTGGTGGGGTTGGAATTGAGGAAGGAGTGCGTGGATTTGAGAGCTAGAGCTGGAGCTGGCTTACAGTCTCGGTCTTAAAACTTTTTATTTTAAATTTAGAATACTGACCCTTAATAATTAGCCTTCTAGGCTTGTTGTTCTTGATGAAAAGAATAAATTGTTAAAGCAAATTGAAAAGAAGACCAGGACGATGCACATTAGCCAGACACAGTACTTCTTTCTCTGCTGACTTCAAATGCGGTGCTTTCCTTTCCCATGGTAGGGCTGGATGTGTAGTAACTGGCACCAAGTTTCTATTGTATGCCTTTTAATTTTTAAGCAATGTGTTTTCACCACAAGTCTCTTTCTGGAGCCGCTTGCATGGCAGAGTGGGAGATGTTTTTTTGTGGAAAGGTATGAGCTGTCATTCCTTTCTACGCGCTGTGAGGTATGGAAATATAATTATTGGTGTTTACACAGGAGGAAGTGGAAGCACAGAGCCGTTCTGTGTGAGGCCGGCCGGGAACGCCGGGGCAGGCTTGGATGAGAAACACCAGCACCCGGTGCCCCTCTCCGGCCCTCGGGAACAGCATGGCGTGCTGGGCTGGCTGCCTCGGCGGGCAGACGGCGGGGAATGCAAAGGTGACTGGGGTAGAGAGTATTTCGTCAAAAATTTTTATTGTTCCGAATCAGTAGCATCGTTTATTTAATGCATTATTTCGGGTGCGTTTGGGTCCCATTTTCTTTTTGCAAAGGCACTATGCGGGAAGTTTAAAGGTGTGCGAGATTCCCTTGTTGCTGCTTTAAGCCGAATTTACCTAAACACAAAGGCACCTCCTCCGTTTTAAAAATCAGCGTACATAGGATTTTTCACGTTTGAACAGTTGCTAACTTTAATGCTGAGAAACCTCAGCCTGAAAGGAAACCTTTTTATAGTTGCCATGTGAGGGAATATAAATAGATCTGTAGATTGAAGGGCTCTTTCATCCCCTGTCTGGAGTGGCCGGGACAGCGGCTGCTTGTGCTGTGGAGCTGGTGGGTTTGCAGATTCCTTGGGAGCTGGGGAAGCCAATTAAGGGAAAAGTAGTTAGTGCTTTCAAGTACAATGCAGTATATACGTTTTCAGATGCCTATTCCCTTCCTCCCCACACCTTTTTTTTTTTTTTTTTTTTTTGGTATTTAATGAACAAGTCCTACACTTTGAACAAAATCATCACCATTCTCCTTTTTTGTTTTGCCTTTTTTTATGGAAACTGTGACTCATAAAATATTTTAATCCCTGTTATTGAGCATCATTAAAATGAAGATTGTTCTCCGGCAGTGTGTTTTTGATTTAAGAACTCTTCATACTGTGAGTGCTCTCTCCATTGAAGAATGACATATAATAAGTTGATGAAATTAGAAGTTTTATAAAACACTGTAATCATAACTTTTTCTTATGTAAATTAAAATATTTTGTGATTTTTAATTTTCTTTGCTTTTACACACACAGACACATCTTATTTGACAATATATGAAGCACATTAAACTACTGGTTTAGCTAGAAAGCGAGATGAGAAAAAGAAATTATATGCCTGAAAAGAAGGATTGCCTTTAAAAAGTACTCAATGCTCACAGCAGACGTGACTTAAGTTGAGGAAAATGTGTTTCTGGGGGACCACAGGGAAGTTGGTTATCCCCTCTGCCTGATGCATTCTGGTTTAAAGGGGACAGGTGAGCATCAGCCTCTTAAAGATGTTCAGTAGTTGCGGTGCAGGGGGGCGTGGGCCCGGAGGAGGAGCGGTGGCTTTGGCCCTTGGTGCGGGTGTGCCAGTGTCCCGGCCCTTGGCCAGGAGCCCGCACTGGGCTGGCCCCGGCTTTGGGCAGGTTTGTGCCCTAGGGCTCGGGAGCCCCTGCTTTTGCTGGGAGAAGAGGGCAGTGTGCGCTCAGCTTTTTAATACCTGCACACCATATTTTGGGGAATTTCTTCTGGGGTTTGTTCTGGGGGGCTCCTTAGAGTGTGCGTGTCCTCCTTCCTTCCCTTATGGGTCCTGTCACTTGCTGACGGGTATGACAGTGGCCCTAAATTTGTAAATACAGGTTGTGTAAAAAGAAAACAAAACCCACAAACAAACAACAAAAAAAGGGGAGGGGGAAAGGTGCAGTTGCTTGCAATATCCTGTGCATTTAGCAAACACTTTCATTTAAAGGGTTTTTTTTTTCCTTACCCTTAAAATGCTAAGCTGCCTTAGAGCGAGAGCAACTGCTTTAGAAGCTGCACACTCCCAAGTACCATACACATTACTGGGAAACGAAGGCAGACCATAAAACGCATAGCAGCATAAATCCTTCAAGTTAGTAATTAAAAATACCAAGCAATTTTTTTTTCCTTCTCTTGCACTACCATTTCGTGTGCAACAAGGTTAAGACAGAGAATTTTTTCTTTATTTCTTTTAAGATTGTCTGCGCGGCACTCCTTGACTTGCCGTGGCTATAAACTCATAAAGGGTAGAGGTTTCATTAGAAACCATCCAATTTAAAAGGGAACTGGGCGGGAGGTAGGAAACAATGCCGAGTGGGATGCCTAAATTGCTCAGGATGTTGTAAATAGGGCTGCCGCCTTTTGATCTCATGAAGGGTCGCGGAGATGCCGTTGCTTTGACCAAAGGATGTTGGAGGCGAGTGGCAAGAAATCACCCACCTTCCATCCTGTTTTCCACTGCCATTGCTTGGCTTAGGGCTGGTGTTATTAAGGAGGTGTAAGGAAGCAGCTCAGACAAGGCTTCCCTTTAGGGTCTTGTTGCCGCTAGAGAATTAGAAAATGTGTTTGTTTCTGGTCTGTTCAGATGTTTTATGGCAGCCCGTTGTTCCTTACTGCCTGCTTAGGCTGGCTACTGGCTCTCATTAGGTGTAACATCAGGCTGTTGCTTAGGAAGGAAAGAAGAGATGAAAGCTCGTGCATAACTGGAGAGCCTGAGAAGTTAATACTGGGAGATTGCCCGTACATTGTGCAGAGAAGAAAATAACTTGCATAAAGACCTCGTGCAGCTGGAGCAGGGAACTCTGTGTATATGTGTCTATACCTGTACATATTTATATATAAATGATAACAAAATGTAATACATGCATAGGGTGGGTTTTTTTTTTTTCATAAATACTTTTTTTTTATTACAAAGATTTAGGTGGAGGCAATATTTCAAGGATGTAAATTAGGCTGAAGCCTGAGAGAGAGTCATCTCTGGCTTTTGGTGAAGAAATTTAGACGTGAACAAAGAGCACCCTGTCTCAGCATACTGCTGCCTGCCGTGCATCGGGGAGGCAGAAGTGGCTTTTTAATGCCACCCACATCCATGGTCATACCCTGTGTAGGAACTGCAGCTTCCCCACTCTCATGGGCAAGTACTTGCTTCTCCAGCCTCCTGTCCCACTGGGGAGGAGAGCTTTGGTTTACACCATCGAGAAATGTAAGGACTTGCAGCCTTTGCTGCCTGATGGTTCCCTTGCCATGGCATTACAGCAGTTTGAAAACACAGCTGACCAACCGCGCTACTGGCTTAAACCAGCTTCAGCTGGGGGCAAGTGGCTTCTGAAAATGCAGTGCTGCCAGCGGTCAAAGACGCCTTTAATTCTTAAGTGTTGCTGTATCTTGCCTTATACGGCATGATGTGAACACCAGTAGTTGGAGAATTAGTTTTGTGATGGTGTCGGACGTTTTTTATATACAAGAGATTTTCTGCATTATTTATACAACTGGATATGGGGGAATTAGTTTATGAAAAATAATCGCTTCCTGTGGAGATAATACCATGTCTTTATATATAGTAATATAGTAAACTGGTTTCTTAAACTTTCCTGGTTATTTACAGAAGCAATCTTTTCAAATATCGGTCGTAAACTAGAAAACCTGATGCTAATCTGCACTAAATGCCAATGAAGTTGGGGACAGAAAATATTTTCAAGCATTTACTAGAAAGATACATATTGGATGCGAATAAACACGTTCTGATAATCATGTTTTTTGCGAGCTACTGTATTTTAACTCGTCTGGGGTCCATTAGGGTGCGGTTCATAAACGAGATGGAACTATGTGGCTAATAACATGAAATGTTTCCTACTTTGATCTAATCAGAAGCCTGTCTTGAGCTGCTGGTTTAGATCTTCATCAGAGGAGAGGAGGATGTCGGAAACAAGTCCTTTAAGTGTTTCTCTCTTGGCAATTAGCCACAGGAGCTCCATTATTACTTTTCGCCTGGATCAAATGAGGTCAATGGCATGAGCTTCCTGCATGAGGTCTTTCTCAGAAGCTGCAGCAGACGATAATTGCGAACATCTCCATCCCGCAGGTCTCCGTCCCGACAGCGGCCACGGGATGCAGTCTAGAACCTCGGAGGGAGGGGTAGGAAAAGCAGACAAATGATTTCGGGTCCTCTGAGGGAAACAGCAGTTTGGCCGTATTGCTTTGCATTAAGATAAATATTAATAGCTTTCAGAAGGTTGTGGTGATGGCGGTAAAAGAACAAGACTCGCATAAGTGGGAGGCCTGTCCACTTTAAAATGATGAAAGTACCAACCATCTGAAATTCTACTTAATTTTTACTGCATCATTTTAAGAAAAAGAAAATTGCTTCAATGTTGATTAAAAAATGAATGACTAAAAGCAGTGCCTACACATACATCTGTGTGCAAACACACAAATAAAGGCTTTTTTCCTCTACCTTACAATGAATTTCCACTACATAAAATCTATGAATCAAAAGAAAATTACTTAGGGCTGTAATCTTAATTGTGAATTTGCGTGTAGAGTATTCCCTTGAAGCATCCTTGGGAGTTCCCTTAGCACCAGCCCGTGTCCTGATGAGGGAGATCCTGGGCAGATGAATGGGCCAGTGTCATCTTTGGCAAATGAATGTGTTCAGTTTTAATAGTGGCGTTATCCATTGACTTTCAGCTCTCTGGAATAAACAGTAGAAATGAGAAAATTGTATATTTGATAATGATCTATTGATGTGGCAGCTTTAACCCCGCGACCTATCATGCAGTTTCTGCTGTGGAGTGTAATTAAGTTGCCTCATCAAGTGAGGAAATAGTCCTATCAATAAATAGCTTTTTAAAAATAATATTCAAATATGCAAATACTTTATGTGATAGTAAACAGTGGATTTCATGAGTATTGCTACAAAGAATTTGGTCTGTTGAGGATTACTATTTTTTCAGAAAATCCTGATTGAACTTGAGTGAGTCCATCCATCGTGTCCTTCTCTCTGCTCCCCCCCTCCCCCCGACGTTTGAGTGCATTTAATGACAAAAGTGATTTCAGGGTTTTTTTTCTTTTAAAAGTCAGAGGGTTTATTTTTAGTTGGGTGGTTCTTTCTGGAGCTGGGACATATTAATCAGATTTCTGTGCTCACCTGAGCCCCTGGCCGGGGGGCTTTTCTCGAAACACAGCTGGAGACAGCTGTTTGGATTTGGGCTCCAGCATATCCTGTAAGTTGGTACATTCCCATTGCAGGTCCAGCTAGATTGTGCCGATGGTTTTATTTGCCTTTATTTCTTCCCTTCCAAAAGAGAGACGTGCCTCGCTGCAATGGCTCGGGAGAGGATCCTGGAGTTTCTTTCTTGTGCGAGAGATGTGCCCTGGGATGCAGGAGAGGGGAGCAAGGGAGCAGAAGTGTGGCTAGGGCTTAGCTAAGAGAGTTCCTCAGACCTGGCACCCACCCATGGACCTTGGTACACCCTAACAAGGTATTTCTGGGCAGAGTTGAGGAAAGAAGCAAAATCAGTTTGTGGAAATCCAGTTTCAACTATTTGCATGGTATTTGTGGAGATTTTTAGAAGTCTTTTGGATCCTGATGCTATTCACCTGTGTGAGAAAATCAGATAGCATTTTGAAATCAATGTTTCTAGCTCGCATGGATATAGAGGGAAGTCTGGAATATGTGTGTGGCTGAACCAAAAGGTTAAAAAAACAACAACAGAAAAACCCCACAGGAGGAGAGCCCAGAATATTTTCAGTCTTTATGAAATCTGAAGATACAGTATTAGTTCGGGAACCTTGCGCATAATTAAGGAATCCTTTGAACAGACGGAACTGGTGTAATAAAATAACATTGAAAAAAGAAAGGCAGAGAAATCCACCAGAAAAGAGAAATGTACAATAAAATCTCAGTGAGGCAATAAAATGGCTTCAGTCTTTCAGTATGCTGATGCTGGTGGCTAAAGATAATCTAACACTTGTTGCTGAGGAGTGTGGTTTTCTGATGAGCTGATTTTAAGAAATGAGGATATGAAATACTTAGAGGATATTGTCTTCTGTCTCTGAAATAAAAGATATCATCTCTCTCATATAGGCTGGTTGAAATTTTAATTAAACTCGAGCCAAAAAGCATTGCTGACTAGACGAAAGCAAATTCATTTAGAGACTGAAGAGACAGAGGGCGAGGGATTTCCATGTGAGGAAGATAAGGGAACATTATTTAATATGTTTATGCCATGTCCGTAATCGGAATATGTATATGCTGAAATCTTTCAGTAAAAAATGTATTTCAGTTGGGGCGTACTTGTCAGGGATGTAGGATGCGAAGGGGTCAGAAGGCAGGGAAGGAACATGCTCGATACGGGAAGGCAAATAACTCGCCAAGGGGAGAAGAATAATTGTCTCCCCTCCTGTCATGCCTTATTTTCCTCCTGCTCCTTCAGTTGACTGGGTTGGCAGACGTGTGCAAGCAAATGCTCTTTAATTTTTGTTTTGGTAATTCCTCCTCCCCACCCCCGGCTTTCTGTCATATGTGGCTCCAACCTCTGATTTATACTGCATGGCTGCTTGCAGTTACTGCTGCAGGGGGGCCGGGGCAGGCTCCGGGAGGCACGTCGGCTGGCACTGGCCGGGCACAATGCAGCAAAGGATGGAGCGTGGGAGCTGTCGGAGCCTCCGTGCCTCTGCAGATAGGCGTTAGAGGGATAACTGACAGCGTGCCTGCTCCAGTACAAAGAACAATGTTTAAGCATGATTGCGATGATGTGTTGAAATAAACTCTGTTATGATTATGCTGCTACATTCTTGGCAGGCTTACCGTAAACCACAGTGTGTTTTTTGGTGTGTACGTGGCTTTTTTTTTTTTTTTTCGTACGGGTAAGCAGATTAGTTAATGCCTGCCTTTCATGAGCAAAGGCTTTCATCCTTAATGCTGGGGTTAAACTGCATTCAAGCTGTCTATAGCCTGTGAAGGTCACACTACCATTTTGATTTCCTCTCCCTGCGTTACGAGCTCCTGCAGGAGCGGGTACGGGAGCGCGACGTAGCCCCGGCGCCGCGGCTGAGCCTGACCCCGCTCCCCCCTGCTCTGCTCCAGGGATGCTGTTCTACTGTAAGCGGCCTTTCGGAAGGAGGATTTTTTTCTCAAAACCACCCCCCAGCCCCTTCGTTGTGCTTACGTGCATGTTGTTAAATACTCAGCTCTAAAGGCAGCAATTTGGAAGCAGGACATGCATTTCTCTCCCCACTTGAGATGCTGTGGCTTGACTGTAACAGGCAGCCGACTCCCGCCTGGCATGCCCCAGCGGAATGGGTTGCCCTGAAATAGCCTCTGCTCCGAGGTCTTGTGCTCGGGAGGACACTGCTACCTTCAACCTTTCAGGTATTAAATATGCCGAGCCTGGACTAGGCTACCTTTCCTCTTCCCTCCCGTCGCAGCATCGCTGCTGTCTCACCCACTGGCTGCCTGAGCATCCGCCATCTGGTCCCAAAAATCAAATTAGAGCGGTGCGTTGTTTTAATTATTTTCTACTTGTGTGGTCAGGAGGTTATTTGGTCTGGTGAGCTCTACTTCAGGCCCTTTCTCTCATTACTACCACCTTGCGCACATCCTGCGCGAGTACAGGAACGGTTAAGTTATCCACTTGTGTGGCCGGCTCTTGATACGACACAGTGGCCAGTATTTACAATTACAAGAGGAAGCTGTTATTCGTGGATTATCCTGTATTTTTCTCCAGTGATGGTAATTACCTACATAAATTTCAACTTAATCCTAGGACTGAAGTCTCACTAAAAATATACACATAAAAATTCCATTATCCAGAAGTAAATTTGGGTCATTTAGGTTTATAAATGGCATTTATTAAAGAGCCTCTTTTCTGGTTTGGAGGAATCCTGCAGAAGTCTTTGGCTGCAAAACCCCATGGGCTTAAGAAAAGGTGCAAGACTTGACGGGAGAAGGGAGCAAAAGCTACAAGTAAGAAAAATAGTTTTGTCAGCTTGTGGAACGAGGGATCATTTTTCACTTGAACAGACAAAGCAAACACTTGTAGCTGAAACATTGAAGCTGGAAATGCCTCTGCAAGACATTCTGAATGACTTTCAAGATTTTTATGCATCCTTCCTGGAGACCAGTGATGAAGGCAACACATCAGACAGTGGCAGGCAGGCAAACTCCTGCCTCTCCAAATCTAAACAGATAAGTGGCAGCTTCAAAAATACCATCGTCATCTAATTATCGATACGTGCTTTACTGCAGCAGCTGGGTATGGTGCAGAAATGCGGGCAGGACAAGGTTTTGTTTCAGACTGGTTTCCATTGGCCTTCTTGATTTCAGAAAAACAAACCCTAAGGGGGTATAGCTGGAGGAAAACAGAGTGGTAATTAGGGGCACCGTGGGCTGAATTTGGCTGGGACTTTTGAAGCTGTCTCTGCCTCCAGCTGCCGCCGCAGTGGTGGCAGCTCCTTCTTTGGAGCTTTGGAGCTGCAGCAGAAGCGAAACCCTACCCAGGGACCTTCTCAGGTGCCTGTGAGGGCATTCATGCTGGGCATTCATGCTGGGGATCAAGAAAGGACTTGTTGCACCTTGAGAGCGAGAATAGCCGCTCACGTTGGCGCGGGATTAAGCTGACATGCCTCAAAGTCACCGTGGGGCTTCTGAGTGTCCGTGTTTAGATGGTACGTTCAGCGACGGCCCTTTCAAAAGGAATAAATCCTCTGGATATGTCTGTGAGAGTTTGCTATCATCAAATTGCAATTTGAAACGGTGGAGATTTCTTTTATCTCTCAGGAAGCTAAATAGCTCAAATTCCTGGGGCTTCTTTAATGAAGAGACCTTAATTTTTTATATTTATTTCCATTTTTAATTTAATAGCAGAGTTCCTCTGAAGTATGCTGTTCATATGCCCCAAATTATTCAGAAATGTGGAAGAGGAAAAAAAAAAGAAGTGAAAAGAATGCAAAATCTTTGCATGAAAAAAAGAGTGAACTCCATGTCATCGGCATGTTGCAGAGCCCTTGGTCGTTTTGCAGTTGGTGTTGGGACATGAAGGAAATTCAGACTTCTGCATCTGAGTTAGGCAGCCCGGGCTGTGCAGTGTGCTAATACACAGCTACTTCTGCGAGAACTGCGTGAACGGTGCCACACACAAATCTGTGTTACAGGGAAACTCCAAAACGTGTTCTCGGTAAATTAACGGGGAGGATTAGTGTAGGCTTCAGCATGCGTTTCAGGAAAAAAAAAAACACCCAACAAAAAGTGTTTGTGGTTTCCGAGTTCCCTCACACCGCCTCTTCAGATCCGTGTGATGCGAACCAGGTTTCAGTGAATTAATCTTCTTTCTGTCCATGTGTGCAGCACCTCGCTCATAAACAGGGCACGGCTGGGGCAGAGGGGCGTGCGTGGGGGGAAGTACGAGTACAGAGGTTGGACCTCGTGGGTTTATGAATAACCGTTATTTCCCACAGAATAATTCGGGTGTGGTTTTGCATAAAAAGGGGTTATCATGGCATTTCTTGAGTTGATATAGGTCATGTATGTATGGGCTCATGTTAAGGGTCCTCATCTGTTTTTTGGTGGGTTTTTTTGTGTGTGTGTGTTTTGGTTTTTTTGTTTGTTGGGGGTTTTTTTTGTAATATTGCATCTTGAATGAGTGCTTCCAGTTCTGAAATGTTTCGCTGAATTCAGCAGAAGCTACTTCCAGCCATTTCCCTTCAAAGCTGTGTTATAATCGACCATTCTTTCTCCAATTTTCTCCTCCCAGCTTAGTTTTTAACTTTTCCTTTTTTTCTTTGCGAGAGGCTACAAAATATTTAAGTTATTTAGAAGAAGCATAGGCCAGGTTTAAAAGTACCGGGATGTCTGGGCTTGATACAGAGCTTTTCAAAGGGCTATTACAACTTGTTAATGTCTTTGTGTGTAGGCTCCCGCTCTCTGACTTGAATAGCTGGTATAAGTGCATGCTGGCTGAAAGGAAAACTACTTGGAAATACTACAATTGAGTATTTCAGAAATGTCCTTATGTATGGTGCTAGATAAAATATTAAATGTTAAATGGGAAGATTTTGTGTCCTCAGTAAGTACCTCTTTAAAAATGAATGTATTTGATACATCTAACAATAGAAGTCCTCTGTGTAACTTTGACTGAACCTAGCAGATGTTTTCACTTTTCAGGTATTTTAAAAGAAAATTACGAAAACAACAAGAATTATCTCATAGTATTATACCGGAAGGCATTTATTATTTCTTGTAATGTTGCTGGTTTCTTCTTGCGTGTCTTTCCAGATGGACTAAAAATATTTTTTCGCCTTTTCAGCTGTTCACTGCTGGCCCAGTAATGTAGTGTCACAACAGTTGGTCTGCAGGTGTAACCTCCAATGAAAATCCTTACATTTCAAAAGTAAAAATCTTTGCTTTTCTTAAACCTTAATTTTGAGGACAAATTTGCCCTGAACCAGCTCTGAAAATCTCTAGCAACTGTAGTTTAAGTTAATTTGTGAAAATTTGGGCATTTAAACAAAGTAATTAAGGATTATTTTTTATTTTTTAAACTGGGAAAGATTTATTCTTTATTCTTTGATACCCAGGACTGAGATCTGAAATCTTGAACAACGTGCTCGGCGTGGAACAGAGCCCTGAAAATACAAGTTTTATAAGGGGAATGTTGGCACAACACAAACTTTATTAATACTTGCGGTCAATCTGCTGTAATGTTTAAAATCCCTAGTTTCCATGTTACTTTGTAAATACAGCTTTGCTTTGTTTGCTTGAAGATTGACCCTTTGTGACTTTTGGATTTGTACACGCTTCTACTTTTACTCGGGCTTTTTTCTTTTAAGGAGAACATGGGGGACATTGACTAAGATTTGAGATGAGAAATACTGGTTTTGCCTGCATCGTTTTGATTGTCTAAAGAGAATTCAGATGTTTAGTAAGACAGCCTTTTCTTGGAGCCTCTTCAATAAGTAGAGCGTTTGCAAATCAGTCTTGGCAGGAGGCTAGACACTGAAACACCTGACACTTCAGTTCATCTCTGTTGAGAAAACATTACATATTTTGAAAGGTAAAACGTTTCATTAAGATGCTGTGTTCTAGTTATAAATACCGTCTGGGAGGCAGGCTGGGAGGTGGTTTGGCTGTGGCGGGCTCCGCTGAAAGGCTGCCTGTACTTCTCCTGGCAGCTCCCGCATCGCAAGGTGCGGAGGCATCGGTTGGCAAATTTGCTCGAGAGGGAGAGTTTAACAAGGGCTCATTCCCAGGGCAGCCGATGTGATGTCTTTCGCTCTTTATTGGACGTGATTGAATTAAAACGTCTGTATTTCTCTGTGTTATAAGGATACAAGAAAATTGAATTCTTGTTGATACTCATCGCAGTCGATGGCAAAATGTTGGGGATCCTGTTGCCTTTTCTCTCCCTCAAATATGGTGCTTTCTGTTCTGCTGGAGGATGCCTTCGGTGTAAGGTCAAGCCCACATCTTATCTTTAAGTCCTCCTTCCCTTCAGGGTATCATCAGGCATTCAACTTACAAATCCTCTAAATCTTCTGAGATGTTTTCCTATGAGTGTTTTAAAAAGTTTACGTAATCTCTGTGAGAGAGGCTTCTGCTAAGCTGGCACACCTTGTGTTTGATTAAACCCTTGCTTCACGCTTGAAGGACAGCTTGGCTAGCTTTACAAATCCACTGGGATCCCTGTTTGAGATACAATAGTCAACTAGAGTGATTTTTTTCTTTTTTTTCCCCCCTCCTATTTTACGGTGTGGGGGAAAGGGAATTGCAACGTACGTACTAGAGAGGGCAAGTCATGCAAAAACTGTCTCCAGCTGGTTGCAAAAAAAAATTTTGGCAGAGCATTTGGTAATATTCGCTGTTAGACACGTCGTCAGTGTTTCCTATCTTTTGCTTTTTTTTTATTTTGCCTTTTTACTTGTCCAAGCGATTTCTGCCTAGTAATCCTTACTGTAGAGGCCCACATGAGTTTTTGTAGAGTTTTTACATCCTTTAAGCAGTCCCTGCATCAGTTCACATGTTGGTAACAGAATGAACCTCCTTGTTAGGTATATTTCCTCTGACTACAAAACGATTTGGCTTCTTTATTCTGTCCCTCTCTCCTCTACCGCTGCAGTGGCTGCACCTGCCAGCATGGTTTCTCTTCTGTCTTTATTGTGACTTGGAGATTTAGCACTTTGTCTCCAGTTGCATTATCGTGTTGTCTTCAGGATGCTTGGTTTTGTGTTAGAGGTCTGGGCTTTTATGGGCTAATAAGTGGTCGCGTTAACTGCTTGATTCAGAGGTGGTGATGATCAGAGGTGGTGATGGTCGGGGAGGAGGAGGCAGCCAGGGGATGGTGCTTTCCTCACCCACTGGGTTAAACCGCTGATGCTGAAAGATACACATATATGAATGACATTTTTATCAAACCAAACCCTGGAAAATGCTTCTATAGCTAGTCTTATTACGCGATGCCTTTGCACTAACTCTCCTTCCTTCCCATCTGGTGGTGGTGGTTGTTGTTGCCCTCCCTTGCGGCTCTGTCTACCTGGTTTTACTCTGTCCTGTCCTACCATGAAGACACTCTTGTTCCGCAGCAGCCTGGTGCAATGGGGTTCAAGTCATTGTTTGCATCTTGGGGACAGTTTTAAGGAAATGAGTAATGTTGATAGAGATTAGGCATCTGAAAATAACATGCTTTGTGTTCTGTTTACTTAATCATAGAATCATAGAATCATAAAGTTTGGAAAAGACCTCTAAAATCATCGAGTCCAACCGTTAACCCAACACCACCATGCCCACTAAACCATGTCCCTAAGCGCCTCATCTACACGTCTTTTAAATACTTCCAGGGATGGTGACTCCACCACTTCCCTGGGCAGCCTGTTCCAATGCCTGACCACTCTTTCAGTGAAGAAGTTTTTCCTAATGTCCAGTCTAAACCTCCCTTGGCGCAACTTGAGGCCATTTCCTCTCGTCCTATCGCTGGTTACTTGGGAGAAGAGACCGACCCCCACCTCGCTACAACCTCCTTTCAGGTAGTTGTAGAGGGCGATGAGGTCTCCCCTCAGCCTCCTCTTCTCCAGGCTAAACAGCCCCAGTTCCCTCAGCCGCTCCTCATAAGACTTGTGCTCCAGGCCCTTCACCAGCTTCGTTGCCCTTAACTAGCAGCATGTTACCTGGTCAAGCCCAGCTGTGATGAAGTACCTCCCCAGCAGTTAGGTAGTGAAAGAGCTCCTCCGTCTTGTCTTCTGGTGCTGCGAAAGTCAAACGACTGTGTTTGGTCCCTGCACTGTCTGGTGGAGCACTGGCCCAGAGAGAATGAGAGACAGGACAATCTGCATGGCTTTTTAAATGTTACATGTTTTAATATAGAGGGAGGTAACAGAAATATTTTAAAAACAAACCTGTCTGCTTCTGTGTGTTGACTTCATAACTAATTTTTGCAGTGACACCCTTTGAATTTCGTGTTAGAAGTGGCTTTTGGCCTCCTGCATAAAATTACCTTTTGGAGACTAAAGTTTGATATGCAGTTAGAAGGAATTTATTCACCACTGAGTCATTTTTAAATGGTGAGTTAAAAATTCCATTCTCATGGCAAAGGACTCTGCTTTTTTTTTTTTTTTTTTTTTTTTTTGTCCAGAGTTTGAGAAGTTTGGGGTTAAAATCTGGATGACTGGTAGATAATTGATACTGTAATTCCTGCTCTGCTGTTGGTGAAAATGTTGATAACAGGCTGCAGTTGTTACTTTTTCCCATAATGTGAAAATGTGCCTGTTGATCAGATAACTGTATGTATATACAGGCATCTGTAGAGAGATGTTTTAACACATACACGCACGTGCTTCTTCTTTGTCAGGTTTTTCTCCACAGTTACATGGTTGTGCAACCTGTATCCAGCCTCCCGAGTTTCTTCCTTGCGACAGGGTGTCCCTTCAGGATGGGTCAGTCAGAGGAGGGCTGCCCGCCCCGCGTACTCCAGCTCTGGATCTTGCCATGTGCTGCTTTCCCTGCGCAATTGCAGGTTCTGAAAGGCAAGACCTTGAGAAAAACACTGTCGCCTTTCTGGCGGTTTGGTACTGGGGGTTTGACCTGGAAAACATCTGGCTGCTGCTGGAGATAAAATGAGTAGAGGCAGAGTCGAGGTGCTGTATGAGTTGTTTGGAGTTCCATGCTGGTCGTTGCCCGGGTGCAGGGACCAAAGGGATGGACTATAAATGGTGTGAAAAGGTGCAAAGATTGCAACATAGGATTTGGGATGCGATTTCCCAGTTGACGTAAGCCAGCCTGAGATCCGCTTCTCCCCTTCTTGCTGGCAGCTTGTCCCTCCTTCCTGTTTCACGGTCAGCATTTGGCTACAAATAAATGTAGGAATAATTCAGCAGAGAGCAGGAGTGCCCCTGTCAGCAACAGCCTGCTTTTAGATCAGCTTAAGCCAAGCATGAAACCATCCCCAGAAGTTTTATCATCCCTGGAAGCTTTCCTTCCAAAGGTATTTATATAAATGGATGAATTAATGGGGAAAAAACCCAGCTACAAGCAACGATTGAAAACAAGTGGAGTTTATATATGTTTATTTCTGGAAGGCTGTTGGGTATTTTGTTTTGTTCGTCGGTGGGGGGAGGTTAGTTGGAATCGATAGAGGAGTTGGTAAAAGCTAAAAGCACTCCGCTTCAGCCATGCCATGAGGGAGCCATCTCTGGAGCTCAAATTCCAAGAAAAAAAAAAAAACCAAACAAAAGTGTTCTTAGCATGACAGTGGACTGCATGCTGCTTGTATTAAATACAGACCTTTTTGTTAGTATCTTGCTTTGCTCTAGTAGAATATTTCTCTTCTTTCACTTAAGTGGCATAAGCTCTGATATAAACGTTTGTATCTTTTGAAAGAATAGGGAAGTGGTAATAGTTTTATTTTGAGGCAATGTATAAAAACCAAAAAATACCACAACGTTGTGAAAGTTATGCTAATGTACATTACTGGAATGAGCTGGAAAAATGATGCAAGTAGGGTAGTGTTGATACTCTGCTCATTACTCCTGTTAAGTGTGAGCATACTTTTGTATATGTAGGAAGATCGTATTCAGATTTGTGTCTCCTCAGCCCACCCATTCAGTTTGGAAAATTGCTTGGAAAGCAGAAGCCTTCCTCTGGAAATGCCTTGGTTGTGTGGCGGCGACGAGGCTGCTGTGCGGAGGATGCTAGGCACCGCGCTTGCAAGTGCAGAGCTGGGGGTTTTCTCGAGGGCAAGCCCAATGGGCGACTTAAGCGAGGAGGTGGGAAATCTCCAGCGTGTGTTCAGGGCTTGAAGCATGAAGCCTCAGCGCCAGCCCAGGGCTGAGATTTGAACAGAGGGATAAAGCGGAGGCTGGCGTAGTGCAAGGAGCATGTGGTCTGCATGCTCCTGAAGCACGTAACTGCTGTTAGCAGGCAGTCCCGTTTTACACTAGATGAGGTTTCAGAGCTAAATTTTTCCCTTTAGTCTTCATTACGTGAGCCCTTGTAAAACAGAGAGGCAAACAATGCTGCGTCCTGATGCCTCTTAAGTTTATCCATGAGTATTTGGGAATTGATATGTGCTCAAAGGACCTAATTGGGCTAATGTTAACGCGACCCAAAGAACAAAGCTGGTGTGTGGGGGAAGTGCCTCAAAGATGGTTTATTTGTATTCAGATTGCAGCCAGGTGAGTGTTTTCTGCTGATACACTTCAGGGAGATTCGTGTTATCTAGAGGTCCAGACCGTAGAGAGTGCAGGAGCTATAGGGTTTTTTATGTCTGACCTGTGAGATGGTTACAGATCTCTCGTTTTTATATTTCAGTGGTAGCAGTGCTGGCAAAGTAAGTTTTTTCATTTTATTTTTTGTACTGGTCTTGCAAGTGACGTTTCATCTGACCCTTTAAATATTGGCATTTTGGAGTTAAACTTTACGCCGTGTCATTCGTTTGTCCCTCCAATATTGAGCAGATGTTTCTAAGAGTTAATGTCGCTTCTCAGTTATCTTTGACAGAAGCAGAGTCTGCTCAACATCAGAGGGTTTAGACTAATGCACATTGATCTTGGCAGGGAGAACACAGGCTCCTTGAGCTCGCTAGGCAGTACAGGCCTGCAAATTGTTGTATTAACAAGCCAATTAATTAATAAGCAGGAAACTGATGTAACCCCCGAGGCAGTATGTACTGATACTATATTCTTAGGTTTTTAAAAATAGATGTTGGTTTAATGTATAACATGAAGCTCCATGCCGTTAAGGTCCAAGTGAGGAAAAGCTTTTCGCCTTTCTTTTCAAAGCGAGCTCCTTCTGACAGTTGTTGCTGCTGCCAAAAATTGCTCTCCCTGCACTTTCCTCCTCTCCCAGCTTTGCATATTTTTCCAAGGAAGCAGTGGAAGAGATAGGACCGTTTACCTGCTAAGTGGAGTGGCGTAATGAGCTGTTTCTCTGCAGCTTAACTACTTGCTGCTGCTTAATAGGCTTTTGTAGGTTTAATTTTGGTGCTTTACAGGTGCAGCACAGGCAGTTGCACAGAGGTGTCCAGGTGTGCTGGGAGCAGTGGGTGGGTCGCCCTTTGGGAGGCCGAGTCCCTCCCGTGCCACACCTGGGACAGGGAGAGGGGTTTCTCTTCTGGCTTGAGACATAGCGGTACTTGGGCAGAAAGAGAGCAAAATACCAGATTTAGGGTTGCATTCATTTTTGTTCCTCATCAGTATCTTTGTACACCCCAGGAATGTGTTGGATTGATACAATCTGTTTTTCATTCAGTGGCTCAAAGCTCCTCTGTGTAAATCATTTTTTGATGGGCACTGTGCATCTGTAAGAAGTAAAACTCAAGTCGTGATACACTTTGAATTAAGAGTATTTCTCTGTAAATGGCTCGTATCCCTCAAGAAAATTTGACCCTCAGTGGTAAGCAAGCAAGTATAAATGTAATGGACTTGAGAAATAAATCACCCAAGTTTATAAACTAGGTTCCTTTCTACAGTGTTGGTAACTTGGTTTGAAAGAGTTATTTAAAGTTGTGACGTTAGCCTTTAAACCGTAGAGGGGTTTGTATACCTGTCCAAAGGAAATTAACTTTTGTTTGCGGTTGGCTGACTTTTTCAGTATTTTAATTGACTATCCCAGAATTTTGTACTCCCAATTTAGTAAATTACTTTTCTAAGGAATAACTCGGGTATAATTTTTTGCGAGAAAGAGTGAGGTTCAGATGATTGCTTTCATAATTTTTCTCATTGAAGCCGAACCAAAGCAACAGAGCAGGAGGAAAGGAGTGAGAGCACCAGTACGCTACGACTGCGGCTCTGCCACCGCCCCGCCATCCACCGGTGTTTGCAAGATGGGTTTGTTGTTTTTTTTTTTTTCCCTCCCAGGAAGGTTTAATGTGGAAGCCCACGCTCTTGGCACATGCAGCTCTCTAGGCTGATTCTGCCTTCAAAGCACTGCAGAAATGCCACGTTCAAAAAGATTTTTTTCTGTCGGGAGGATATTGCTTGCTACGCTTCCTCCCTTTCTCCGTGGTGGTGGTGGGAAATCGCAAACTATAAATCAAAGGCAGGTTTTGATGCAAGGAAGTGCCCAGCGGCACGCGAGGGGCTTTGGTGTCGCCCCGAGGCTGGGTGGACGGCATGCAGCCGGCTGTCCTCCCTCCAGCCGACCGTGTCCATCCAGCCCAGGGTCTGCTGCTTCCCGCTTGTGCCAGCACGGTTACTTCTTGGGCCACTCTGTGAAACGGAGCATTGCATTGGCCTGGGTTAAAAATAAGCATGCAAAAAAAAGCCCCTCAGAGCAAGAAGCAGTTGTGATGGTCGTTGGGGTGCGAGGAGGAGGAAGAAACCCCTCTGACCTGCAGCTGTGCAGAGAGCTAGCTGCACTGCCGTTGCTGTCTGAGGGTGGGCTGGGGTTTCCCCATCTCCCTTCCCAGGTTGTGCCTGGAGCAGCAAGACAGGGAAGAGTCATCCTAAATAACTGGGATTTGAGGCTGAAAGTCAGCAGTACGCATTGAGCCACAGCAGTAACACCTTAAATACGAGGCAGCTTTAAGAATTAATTTCGGAGCCGGCCTGGATGAAAAAGGAGCAGAATTTCTTATTCTGCTGAAATGATGGGGGAGCCACCTTACAGTTAACACCAGTGATAAATGTCAGGCTGGTTTGTATTAAAAATGCTTTAATCTGATTTGGCCCCATTAATTTTTAAACTAGCAGAGGAGGTCATTAAATCACAAGTCCCTTTTTTGTTATAAATGCTTACACCTCTGTGTTCCCTGTGCTTCCCCAGATTCTGCTTCTAATTAGAGCAGCGATGTGGTTCATGGCTTGTCAAGCAGATTAATGTGCTTTTGAAATCTGTTTTTTTTTTTTTCCTTCTTCCCCTATAGCTGCCTGCTTGTCTTCCTGGTTTTTTTTTTCGGGGGGCGGGGAGGAGAGTTGTTACTGCACCTGTATACAGAGCCTGTGAACAGGTTTTGGCTCCTACTGTGCAGGCTTGGGTGAAGCGTCGGAGAGCCAGGGGGAGGGGAGGAGAAGAGCTTGAAAGAAATCTGCTCTTCACAAAATGACACATTCATTTGCATTTTCCCTTGCATTTGAGTGACGTGCGTGCTTTTTCTGATGGCGTGGATGCGACGTGTTCAGAGATTTCGAAGCCTGCAACCCCCGCCCCCCGGTTTCGTTCTCCCCTGGACGGGACCATCCGTGCTTTCTCCTGGCTGAACTCGAACGTGGCAGGCCTCACATCGGTGGTGCGTAACTTTTGCGGTACTAGGGGCTGAACTGGCACCTTGCCAGGAGCCTGAGGGTTGCACTTAATTTGCATATATATTTACATAGGAGTTTAATTGGAGATAAATGCACATGTTTTTTATTTATAGAGCTCTGCAAGTGTACACAGAGATTTAATTCAAAAAAAACAACACACGAAACCCGCCTGCTTTAGAGTTGTGTGGGATTAAGGTTATAAATGGGGCTCGGACCCCATCAAATCGACAAGCCCCCAACAGCTCGTGGGCCCTTTGGCCTGGGGCTCTGCGTCCAGGCATTCCCTGCAAGCCTGCAGCCCCATCCATGCAGTCTGCCTTCGTCCATCCCTGCTTGCGCCAAAAAGGACTGGAGGGAGCGTCTGCCATAAAACATGGTTGTTTCGGAGCGGCTTCGCAGCTCGCTCCGCTCTTCTTCTTATCTGCGTGCAGCCTGTGCCGTTGCTGTATTCCTCGGTCATGGAGCTACAAGCAGTAGCCCAGAGACCAAATAAGTGTCTTCCTTCCTCTCTTATGTGATATACAGCCCCAGTAGGCTCCGTGGGCAGCTTGCTGGAAGATAAAATTAATTTTTGAGTAATGCACGTTGGAAGGAATAATCTGAACGAGACATGCACGTTACTGGGTTATAAATTAACTGTAACTACTGAGGAAAAAAGATACGGGCATCACCCAGCCTGGCTCTCGCAAACCTTTTCATGTTCTGTTACAGCGTGTGTCGATAGTCAAACAGAAATAAAATGGTGCAGAACAGAACGAAATAAAATTATGAAACGTCTCTGTTGTTCTTATAGAATTTGGTGGTCTGACGTCAGCTCTAAAACTGTTTAATTTTGCTCATTTCAGAATACTGACGGAATAAAAGCTGGCCAGAAATGAATCATGCAATGAATAGAGGGTTAGAAAATGGTTTTTTGGGTTTTTTTTTTCTTTTTTTAAAAAAAGTAGTTGGGGGGGTGGAATTGAAGAGATTGAGATGAAAAGGTAAAATGCTTGCGAGGAGTAGGCAGGTGGGTTTAATGAAGGAATGCGTAAGCCGCTTACGTATGGGTAGAAATTAAATCGCAGAAGTGTGCAACATAATAAGCCGTACAGAAGGAGTAAATGGAGCGCAGCTGTATTTAACCTTGCTGTACAATAGGTCGTCCTGCTTCTCTTGTGGCTCCAGAAAGACTTCTGACACGATCCTTTAACCAGGGCAGGGGCAAACGCAATGCAAGGAGGCATTTAAGTAAAACTAAAAGGCAATGTTCAAAATGGTTAAAGGGAATTTTATTTTCACGGTGAATAATTAAACTGGGAACTGATTGCCTTCTGTGCAGGAACATCCGTGGCTCTTTATAAATCAGTCTTCATCCCCTGCAATGCACTGTTCATTAAAATAGACAAACAAAAGCTCAAAATGCATTTTAAGCCATTTTTTTCTTAATCAGGTTCCCTGTTTTTTTTTTAGCTCTGTTTTTCGATTTTGGGCCGTCTAAAATGGCTGTGGTAACTCCGTGATCTCGTGCTCTGAGCTGTTAATGGGCAGCAGAACCTCTCACTGAGAAATTTAGTATGGCTGAGAGTGTGCAGAGGAAAGGAGGAGTCTGAAAATGCAGGTTACTTAATGCTTAAAAACATAGATTAGAATCTAAAGAATATGAAGGTTTTGACAGTGAAACGTGTTTTTAAATATTTTTTTTAGTTTATGTTTATGCATTTATCAAGTAAATTACCATAATCTTAATCAGATCACTCTGAAAAATGTTCACTCTCAGACAATCCACATATGCGTTTGTAATAAGTACACGCAAATCAGTAACAATATCGACTCTTAGGTTAAACAGAATTTAATTTGTCGGATCAGAGGTAAAAGGAGAGAACAAAGCCGCAGCACAAGAAACGATCTAGGCTGTTGATCTTGCAGCTCCTTTCAGGTTTCTGATGCGGGGCTGATGCGTCTGTGTAAGTTAGAGCAACCTACAATGTCAAATAGCCCAATATAGGGTAGAAATTGCAGAAATCTAATGAGCAAAAACTGAACAAAGCCTTGCCCTTAGGAGAATTTTTAAAAGTACAATGAAAGTTCCAGCAGCAGCTTTATGAAGTATTTCTCTCTGTCATCATGGCCAGGTTGACTCATGTTTGGCTAGAGATACCTCCCTCCCTTGCACTCTGTAATTTTTTTTTTTTTTAAATCTGTGAAGTACTTTCCCCACCCCCCCATTTTTCTGTGGGCTTTGGGGAGGTACGAAAATTTGTCTTTTCTAAAGCCACCTCTCTGCGTAACCTGAATTAGAAGCACGCATCTTGGCTCTCCATTGCGTAGCTGACTGAGGTGCCGAGGAGGTACGCGGAGTCCCCCCCAGTGAGGAGGACCAGTATCTTGGTGGGCTGTGAGCTGGTCTTGCTCTCCTGAAGCTGACGGGGAGACTGTGCTGCCCACTCCTCGCTGGGGAGGGTCTGGGATGTGAAGGGGTGACAAACCTAGCTGCGAATCTACTTGCAGATTTGTTCTCTGTTGAGCCCAGTGAAACAAACCTGGTTCTTCTGAGGTGGCTCCCGTAAGCCACTGTGTGCATGCCAAGTCTAGACCAGGGGACTTGAATCACGAGCTTGAATTCACGAGCTTCTGGCCTGTGCGAGATTTAGGAGGGCATGTGTGGCTGTCATCCCTCCCCAGCCTGCCTTTCAATTTGTAGTAGGGGTTGCATCTCTCATGTCCAAATATAGGTGTAGGTGCTCCATCAGCTAATGGGTGCCCGTCTGGTGGGAAGAAAGGAGGTGAGGGGCTGCATTTTTGCATTTGCGTAAGCGGATCCAGCCAGATGGCAGGACAGATAAACCATCACACAAAGACAAAACATCGGTCCCCGACATCTCTCCAGATCTTATGCTGGAAATGCAGGCTTCCTGAGTAGTGCCCACGTACGGTGGGCATGTGTCCCATCACAGCATAGGTGAAGGATGGCAAGACCCTTCGGAAAGAGGATGAGTTACCTGCAGCCTGTCACTTCTTTGTGCTTATCCCTGGTGTCCTCCTCCTTTGGGAGAAGGAGAGCTAAATAAATTCTTCTGGCAAGCCAGGTCTCTCCCTGGGATGACTGCCTGCCATTAGTTTGTTTGAATTACAATAGAACTGAATTTTTTTTTTTTTTTTTTTTTTTTTTGCTTTAAGATCCCAAACCATCTGAATGCATCATCCAAGATGCTTTATGTTTTTGATTTTCAAAGGTGTTTCTTCTTCGGCTTGCGCAGTGCTGCGGTTTGCTGGCACTGTGAGATGCCCGCGTGCTGTCAGGGCTGGTTTTGTTCTGCTCTGGGAAATACTGACATTCCTAGTGCTGGCTTTTGCTGGTGTTAGCACGCATAGAAAAAATGGCTGATTAAAGGTTTGCCACATGTTGCTCATCTGCGTGAGTTTTCTTTGTTCTGCGACTTTGGGCAATCCTGTGTATCTGGCAGTATTTCTGGTTTGTGAGAACAGGATCTGTGTGTCTGTCTTGATTCTCTTGGAAATGTGTGTGGTTTCTTTAATGTAGTAATTTTATTGAACAATTTTAAATGCAGTTCATACGTGTATATTATATGTGTATACTTATTAAAAAGAAAAAAAAAAGGTAGTAATTCTTTCCAGAAGGGGAAAGAAATAGGAAGAAACACATTCAAACTGAAATACTATTTTCCCAAGGGATTTTCATAGCTGTTGAAGTAATTCTTTCTTTGTGTTTTCCCTCTGTGTAACATGCATGCCTTCTTTCTTTTAACTCCAAAATGTAAATTACTGCCATTATGTTCTGTATTCCTTAGGATTTTTAAAACATTTGTCTCAACTCTAAATGCTAAGTGCCCTATAGCCTCTGAGGCCTAGTAGAAATTGTGGCTGGTTTCCCAACTTTTTCAGGCGTTTCTTTCAGCTACAGTGGTTTTTTGCCTTTATTTACTCTAAGTACATTTTAGCAACATTAGGCCTGTAGTGAATTTTCCATCCATAAACTTACTGAGAATGGATAAAATTGTTTGAAAATAATAATAATAAAAAGTATCTGTAGCTCACTGGTTTTTGGTGACTATAGAAATTGCCTGATAAAAACCTGATAAAGTTCTGCAGTCCATTAGCCTCCTCAAGCAGAGATTTTGGTCTTGAAGATTTATAAAATACAAAGAGCTATTCAGCAATCAGTGTTTCATCTAGAACTAGTGTTTTGGAAGAAAGATGTAAAGGATCATTCCAGCCTGGTATTTTTACGTCTACTGGAAAAAAAACCCCAAACTCCTGTGTTAAAAAATAAATATTTCTAAGCTCTTCCAGACATGAGCATCATGTTGCAGCTCTGAGGAAAGTACAGCTGGAGTGATAAGAGAAGCAGCTGTGGTGAAAGGAGAATTGAATGGAAAGGTTTAGCTTCATTATTTGGGGTGGAAGGTTTTTTTTGCGCTTAAAGACGCAGACCACCACTTTCAGGTTGAGTGAAAAGTAGTCATCTATAGAGTTTATCTCTTTGGGAATGGAAAAATAATCTCAAGTATATGTGTCACGGATAGATACAATGATGTGAATGTTTGAACCAAGTTTTTGTAGAAAAACATTTGAAAGTATTTGTGATCTTAAACAACGCATCCCCAAGGTTTTTCTAGTAATAAGCCAAATGTATTTGTCCTGCCTGCTTCATGGGCTGCTAAGTAAAGCTAACCCTGTCAAAGAGGGTACATACCATGGTGCCCAAAATGAGTAACCTTTCTGGTTGGCTGGATCTGGCTGGGGGCCGGAAGCTGTGAATCATTAGATTGAAATTAAAATCTATTTATCACCTTTTCTTGTTCCAACTAATTTAGGCAGTGGCGTTAGGTAGATTATTTTGTTCTTTCTAGTATCAAAAATACAGTGTGTCGGTTGCAAATACTGCAGATTTTTTTAAATGCTCCCACCATCCAAAGTTCGATTTCTTTTACAAAAAAAATCTTTTTCTGTATTTTCTCTTTCACGGATCAGTTATAAAGTATTTGTGAAAAACAAGGCAAACCAATCTTTCCAGAGGAAATACGATATTTAATGGGATTTTCCCCATTACATGTGGTCTGGCTTGGGGGACAGTTACACATCAGCTTATGAGTTTCAGCCTTCTTGCTATAATGTGTAGCAGTGCCACCACCTCCCAACCTACCTGTTGGGATCTCTGATGTCCACATCCTAAATGATTACTGGCCCTCCTGCCTTGCTGACAGAAACATTTCTAGTGGGACTTCCTGGGGACCTTCTTGTGGCATTATGCCATTGCATAAAACACTTGATGGAAGCTAAAGAAATTTTAGGATTGATTTGTACTATTTTTAATAAAGCAGTGTGTGGAGGTACTGAATACTTCTGGAAGAACCAGACGGATTCCAGATGTCTTTTCTTTTAACCCAGACCTCTAGCTGACCATGCTTTTCTGGTTAATTCCTCATAATAAGTTAACCTAATTTTGGTGGATTGGTGAAGAAAGGCCTCGAGATGAAATGTATCCTCTTTGGAAATACTCTTCTATTTCCAGCAAGTAGTTTGATGTAAAGGCTAGGTTTAAAATAAAAAAAGTTAGAAGAGTAAAGTTGTCATAGAAATAAAGCTGGATTCTGGCACCGGTCGACTTTAGAAGTGTAGTTTTGGACAAAGTTTATAGGTCTTGGCTTGCCAGACGTAAGAGTAACTCCTGTGGAACAGCTGAATGAAAGGAAGGATACCATAAAGGGAAACTAAGCCTGCGAATAAAATGCCAACACTTCTTTTTTTTCCCCTGTGGACTGCAGCTCTGGATCAGCTAAACAAAGGAAGAAAATATGCAAGGGACTCAAAAAGCAATTTTCAACTTCCAGCTCTGGTTTTAATCTTGTGCATCCTTCTGTGTTTCCTTGCCAACACCTAGAGGTCTTACAAGTGTTAAAGCACGCGGGATTTCCAGTGGCGGTAATCGTATGTAACGAAGTTCGCTTCGTAAAGTGATACTCGCCAAGACAAAAAAGTTTTACAGCTTTGCCTGAGCTGAACTCCTCTCTGCCCCTCTCACTGCCCGTGCAGACCTATAGGAAATGCTGCTCTCGGATGTGAACCTGTACAGCCATATGAGAGACATCGTCAGGCGTAATTACAGTACAGTGTGTTGCAGTCAGTGGGTCTTCCTGGATGCGCACGCACGTACGCGGGTGTGCGGATGCCTTGGTGCTGCCTGTCTGAGGAGAGGGCTGGCTTCTTGAATGCATTTTTCTGAATGCAGCATTCGTAATGCAGGCTGTTTCCTGCCCAGTTGGGTTACTGGGCAGATAAAATGCGTTTGATGGCCTCTTAATTCATTACTGCCTTTTTTTTTTTTCTTTTTTAAACTCGGCTCTATTACTACTGAGTAGCAAGTGTATATTCAGAGGAGTATAATTTTTTAACTTTGCCTGCTTCCCTTCAGCCTGACTTTCTGCTGAAATACTTAAGTATACCCACCGTATCCACTTCCCCTGACATTGTGGGAGTATTATTTATGCTTCTCAGTGAAATCCTCAACTGATGAAAATCTCCCTGACTTCTGCCTTTGACTTCCAAAGAGTCTATAATTTTATACCGTGCATCTTTTTCGAGGTACATGCCTTCTAATTTTAAGAGGCTGAAAAACATTTTTCCCCGCCAGCTGTTAAGGTGATCAGTGTGTGTGTGGTAGTTGGTGTGTCTGTGAGTTTTTAATTTTTATACCATGTGTAAGGATTTGCAGGTGAATTAAAGTGTAACAACATAGAATTCATTGCACCCTTATGGACTTCGGTTTTTATCTGTCTGTCTGTTATTCTAGCAGTGCCGGTGATCATTCAGCAGTAAGGTAGTAGAGGACTGTCAAAACCACACTGCAAAATCCCAAAATTGGTTCTTAACTTCCTAGGCTCCTCCTTTGTTTCTAACCATGTTGTTTCCACAGTAAGAAATCTCTTTGCATTACTATTAACTGGGGTAGGAACATTAATCAGATTCGCAGACGTGTGCCTACTCTCCATCATTCTTCTCACCGTTCCCGCAGCTCCAGCTCTTCTTTTGCATACGTTGGCCCATCTTGAGTGGCTCTGTAGCCCCTCTGGTTTTCATCCGCCTGCGAGAGGCAACCTCCATGCTCCAGCCTTCGTGCCGGGGATGGAGAGTCCCCACTCTGTGTGGAACCACGGTTCCAGACAAGCCTAGATGGGATCTTAAAAAGTGTTTTCCTAAACGCAAGGTTGATTACAGGGGCTGATTTACAGTTCTGTTTACACGAGAGGTTGGGCTGATGTACCTGCATTTCCTGACTTGATTGCATTTGTAATGATGTGTGTCTGTGTAATAACACGAAGGTGCGACTTCAGCGTGGATAGGCGTTGCCTGCTCTGGCTTTAACCTAGCAGCAGAGGTGTAAATATGTGAAAGAAAATAAAATGCGTGAGGATGCAGCAGCATGGGTTTCAGCTTGGGCGAGCAACTGGAATATGAGCTTTCTGGGGACACCCAAAATAGGTGGTGGTAGTGGTTTGGTAGCTGAGGCTGAGCTTTGGCTTATAAATCCTTATCGCCGCTTTTACTTAAATTAGTTAAAAACCTTCACAAAATCAGACAGACATACATGAAGATCTGTCTCAAAGGTTCCTTCAGCTAACTGAGAGTGTGAGAAACAAGTTGCTCATTGCTTGCAGTGAGTAGGAGAAGACGTTTTCCATACAGCTGGGTCTGGAGGGAGCTCAGTCTGCATCTAAAGGAGAAATCGGCTCAGCTCTCGGCACCCCCAGCCTTGGCTGCTGCGTGGATGCGAGACTCGGTCCTCAGGTTAGACCGGATTGATGTTCTGCATTTTCTTACAAGTCAAGCACGTTTCCAACATGGAAGGAAAAAGGGTTTGCCATGAACTCTGAGCTCCATCAGAAGTAGCAGCGTGAAATCAGATTTAGTACTTTCTTCCTTTTTTAAGCAGTTGCTGTTTTGGAGCAGCTGAAGCAAAGGGTTGGGAGTTGGGGACAGAAGGAAAGGAGTGAGACCTTGAAATAGGTAATAGTTAACGTCTTCTCTCTGGCCTTGACAGATGCCCTCATTTCCCCAGATGTTTTACTTCTCTCTCCAGTCACACTACCCAGTTCATTCCTGATCTTGCTATCCAGCTATTAATGTGGCTCTCTTATTCTAAGACTGTTAATGTCTAAGCTGTGCTATTTACCTCTAATGCTGAATTGCAAAAAAAGCAGCATTTTTTAGACGTTTTGAGTCATTTATTCTTGGTAAAATGATTGGGAAAAGACTTCTGATTTTCAGAAATAAAACCTTACATTTCAGTGGATGCCACTAGACATGGTGGTTCTTGATTTAAATTCTCATGCAATAAATTTTTAAATCCTTTTCATATACTTAAGGTGTACATTTTAAAACAGCAAAATTTGTACAGAATGGAAAATGCTTATTTTTAGGTAGCTAGCTGTTTGCCTGTTTGAGTTTATAGTAAATCATTCCTGGTGAATTTGCAGTGTTTGTTGCTGAATGTCAAATTGTTAGTATGACTCTTTGAGATATGCCTCCCTTACATTTCCGACGTTGCTGATATGACATCTGTTTGGACCTGTCGTAACGGAAAGATGAATCCTGGTTTTGTTACAAAGGCGTTCAGCCTTTCCATAGTGCAGTGAAACTTCCCATAAATGCAGTTGACTTGTGGTAAGTGCTGGAAAGCAGCTAATGAGCTCTGCACACCAAGTCTGATGTCACTTGTCACTCTTCTGACCAGTGCACTGAAAGTGACCTCATGCAGCCTCCTTTTTGGAGACCACAATTTGATGAAAACCATTTCTTTTATATTTTCTTCCAGAAGCTTTTTTTGTGTGTGCCACATGCACATTGTTCAATTTTGTGTTGGTTGACTTTCTTAGGTAGGCCTGTCCAGAAGCTGCCTCGCCACAACAGCTCTGAAACCTTAAACAAAAGTGTATGAGAAGAAGCTTGACTGTGACAGTGGTCACAAGACAGAATGGACACCAGTCCCCTTATGTATAGTGTTTATGAACTCTACCTTACAGATGTTCTGATGTTTTGATTTAATTTTCAGTTCCATCCAGATTCTAGAATAAACTGCAGAGCCCCTCTCTCTGATAGACCTGTTTCTTTGACCTCAGAACTGTGACACGTTTTAAAGTGGATATCATTGTAATGGATTTTTTGTTTGTTCAGTTTGTTATGGGAAAAAAAAAAAAAAATTTCTTCTGACAGAGAGATGGAGAAGAAGCAGGCCAGTGTTAGTCTACCTGTGTGTCTTAATTCATAGTTATTGTGTTATGTTAGAAACTGAGTTATGCAGTCTTGATTGATATGAAATCTTAGAATTCACTGACATGAAGAAAAAAAAATTAAATTGAAAGTCTTGGGTTGCTCATGGGAATGGGGAATGGGAGGATAGCATCCCTCCCCAGTTTCTAGTTCATGAAGAAATACATGTGAAAGTTTTGCTAACCCAGACCTAAGGTGTGCCCTCTTAGATGGACTAAGATGCCCCTAACACTTGTTCCCTTTGTCCATAAAGGCAAGGGAGATGATATCAGAATATGCAGGGAAACATTTGAAAAAGGAGTACCTGTGTTTAAATACTTGATTTATTAGCTTTGACCCCCTTGCTCATAAACTTGCTGTAATATTTTAAAAGTTGTATTCTCCCCTTCTGTTCAGAAGGAAAAGAATGCTGGACTTTATACGAGCCAGAAGTGAAAAAGCAATGGCCATAAGTTGCATTTAGAGAAATATACACCAAAAAGGAGGTAAATCTATTGAAAATTTGTGGGCTGCATTTGTAAATTTGTAACATCTCTGACTTAGTTTGCAGGTATTTGCAAGGGTAGACAGTTGCCGGTATTGTCTGCAGTTGTGCTATTGGAGTATTTTGGGCTGGACTGAGCATCTGTGCTGTGCTGTAGGGGTGAGATAATGCTGAGAATGGACTAAATGATCTGATGTCCTTTCACCGGTTTTGTAGTTTTCTAGCAAGTACATGTTTTGCCCTTCTCCCTCTGTTTCCTCCTGCTTCCTGAAAGCGTAGTGCTGGTGGATGCCTGCCAAGCTGTTGCAAGAAAATCCGGGAAAATTACGGCAAAGCACAAGTTACTTCACAGCCATCTGAGATGCTGTTCTTGGTGGAGAATGGAAGTACACGAGCAGAAATCCAGTGTGCTCTGTTAGAGACGAGGAAAGCTGGTGGAGGGCCCAGGGAGTTAATGGCCAGCACAAGGGTTTGGGCCATGCTTGTGCTACCTGGTGTGAGGAGGAGCAAGGCAAGGATGCGTGGAAGGGAAGAGGGCACTGGGCACAGGGAATAGACCAGTGTGCTCCCATCATCCTTCTGCCCGTCTCCGGCAGGTTCGTAATCCATTGGCAGATCTCAAGGAAATTGGAAAGAGGGGTACGATTCTCAAAGATAACTCCTGCAAGTGGCATGGCTGAACTGAGGGGCGGGAGGGAAGCTGGTGGCCCTTCCCAGAGGAGCAGTGGCCAGCAGCTGGCCACTGGGTGCCGCATGCTGGCCAGCGGGGAGCACGGTGCCAGTGGAGCCGAGCACATGGGTCCACACACAGTCAGGTCTCATTAATTCAGCTGCTCGCGGAACAACTTGTTTTAATTAATTCAAATTTATGTCTATGAACATGGTGTGCAAGATAAATCTTTTACTTGTGTCTCACTTGGTGCAGCAGCTGGGGAAGCTGCTCCGAGAGCATCGCCCTGTTCCCTGCCAGCGGACGGGAGAGTGCCCATGTTTCCAGAGCAGTGCTCAAGCCTGATTCTGATAAAGGAGTACTTAAACAAACAGCCCCACTTTTATTGTCAAATGCAGCAGCTGGGCCCTCTAAGATGCTTGGCTAAAATGGAGCGATGCTTGTT
This sequence comes from Fulmarus glacialis, assembly GCF_000690835.1. Taxonomy (NCBI): domain Eukaryota; kingdom Metazoa; phylum Chordata; class Aves; order Procellariiformes; family Procellariidae; genus Fulmarus; species Fulmarus glacialis. Next base: position 94,841 of record NW_009199433.1, on the reverse strand, counting down.
CCGTTTACTAATTTATTCCGCTTTCGAACTTCCGTAATGCTTTTATTTTCAGCGACATGTGGCAATAGAGGTAAGAGGGAGAGGGGGGGAAACAAAGCGAAAAGCAAGTGAAGCCATTTTGTCTCCTCCTTTTGGGTCTGGTTCCCCCTCGTGCCGGCTCGGACATGCCTGCGGGCGGGCTCATCTCTGTGTAGGGCAGGTTTGTGTGCACCTCCCTCCCCGATAGCGGGTGCTCTGGCAGGATGGGTGCCCTGCCTCTTGCCTCTTCCTCGCCCCACGCAACCGGCCTCGGGAGCGGAGCAGCGTTGGGGTTGGGTAGTGGGATGGGTTTCTGGCGCTCAGGCACGGTGACCTTTCGGACCTTTCTCCATCTCCTGGGGAGAATTTGGGAGCCCCCCTTTCTGGATTCCCATTTCAATGTCTGTCCTTCCCTCCTTCCCCGGCCGTGGGCAGCTCTACAACGTGAGCATGAGCACCCACACCAACTACCTCCGGCTGTGCCAGTTACTGTCATAAACTTGTCCCACTGGCTGGGTGGCCGCTGATCCTCTCCTGAGCTTTGGCCCATTCACAGTGCCCCCACCCGGTGCGCAGGATCCTTTTGTGCAGGTGCTAATGCCTGCAGCTGCAGCGGATGGGTCCCTCTCCCTGAGCATCTCCTCGTCCCAGTTAATTAATGTGTCCGGGATCTTAAAACTGTTTTCTAAATTAAAATAAGATTTATTATAGAACCTGATTGTGGTGCCATCTGCATCATAGATGGTGCTGTGTCCTTGACTGCTTATCCTGGACCAACCGTGTTTCTAGTTATATATGTCTGCAAAGCAAAGCAAAGGGGTGATTTCAGCAGAGGTAGGCAAGCACGCATTAGCTTCCGGAAAGTCCGCGTAAAAATGATTAATTTGTGCGTGAAATTGGACGTGGCGTTCAGCAGTGGGTTGCTGTACGCAACATCGTAATATTAAATACTTTGACGTCTGTGAATGCTTCATTTGTTAGACTTAGTTCTTCACACTCAGACGTACGCCTCGGGTTTCCCAGCGCTGTGCTGGCCTTTCACCCAGCCTTGCTCTCCCACTCTTCCCCACTCAGCGGGTCTCCGCTTAGAGCGCGCTGTGCACCGAAGGCTGATACTGTCCAAAAATTGCTCCCCAGGTTGGTGTTTTGCCTAAACCGAAGGCACCGGTCAGCCTTCTCTCACTGCCCAATTTTTTTGTCCTATTTCTCTTAACTTTTTTTTTTCATTGGTATTTCATGTTTCTTTCCTGGCTAAGACAAAATACGTTCTTTTTTGCACCAGTAACCTTGTTTGCTTGTTTGTTTTTCTCTTACTGCCCTTCCCTTCTCAGTCCTTCTGGAGGTGAATTTTGAGCTTTTTCTTTTCCCTATCCGTTTTCCAAGTGCCAGCAGTTTTCAGGTCAGAAACCCGTTCTGCAACAGGAATGAGGGGTTTTATTTTCACAGGAAGCAGGGGTTTTTGTGGGGATCTCCAATTGCCATCCCTGGCAAGAGCTACAGGGCAGAAACTGAAAAAAGGAGCAAAGGGAATGACTGGTTTCAAACTTTGTGGTTTATGCCTTTTTGTCCTCCTTTTCATTGCCTTGATCTTATGTGTGTATTTTTGGTCATGGATCTGAGTTTTTACCCAGTGAGATTTGCCGTAAAATACACTAGATTGTTTAACAATTAAGTTACTTCACAGTGTTTTGATTTTCCTTCTTTTTCATCTACATTTCAAGATGTTTCCAGTCTTTAATAATTTTCTACCTCTTCATACTTCAGGCACCATACATTTTTGGTGAGGTAGCTGGAGCAAAAGGATCTCTAACCTAGGAGGTAAATATTTTCTCTTCCCTTTCCACATTTGAAGGTCCCAGCTTTATTCTTGCACATTTTTTTTTTCCCTGTTATCCAAGATTGGCCGTAGAAGGTAAACACTGGGGGAGCTAAATGAGATTACAGCATCGCTTTGGTAACCTTTCGTAGTGAATGGGCAGTTGATCTGCCCATAATGCAAAGCACTTAATGTATTGAAGCATCTAAGAAAGCAAGCTACTAGTTCGCCACTCAGAGTTCAATTCCCAGATAATAACATTTATTTATAGGGAATAAAGAGTTAGTTCTGCGATGGCAAAGTAGATATTGTCACTCAAAGCATGGTCTTTTTATTAACCTCAGATTTATATGGTTAAGTAATTGTTGTATTAGTAGCATTTCTTGAGTGGTAAGGAGGGGGGAAAAAAAGACAGATGTCTGTGAACAACATGCTGCTTGTTTATTTATCTGTAGTAGGCTGGGGCTAGTAAATTTGCCCACTGTCATGGGGCTGTGAGCGATAGCGAGCTTGAGCTCAGCAGCCTGAAGCTTGAGACGCTGCAACTCATGGGTGATAACTGTCCTGTATTTCTTTGTGTATACGTCTGTCTGTCCTTTCCTGTGCATAGCAAAAGGTAGGTGAAAGACTTGTGCAAAAGTGCCACGTACTGAATTTTGGTTTTCTTGAATAAGCCGGCTGACAAAAATTCTGGCTTTCTGCTATTTGTTTATGCATGTCTTTGACTTTCTGTGGAAGCGGGACGTATTTCTCCAGAACAGAAATGCACATAGATTTAATGAATGCATAGCTCGGTAGTAACACATACAGAATGCTTGGATGTACTTTTTTCTTAGTATGATATTGTTCAGATTTTGAAACGAAGGAAAATTCTGCTAATATTTCCATTTCTACTTTGTTCTTCCAATTTCCATAACATTTTAAATTAGAAATGTCATAAACTTGGTATGAGGCTAAAAGCTTGTTACAAAATAAGACAGGAGGATATTCATAAAAGGAAAAATATTTAATCTATCTTCTTCATGGCCATTTTCTTAAACCTGAAGTAAACATGGTGAAATTGAGTGAATTTCTATTAAGCAGGCTCCTCTGCTTTCGTGTCACGTACCGAACAGACAATTGATGGCATATTTCCAGCTGGCAGAGCTGTCGAAAGGTAGCATGCGACTTCAACTCCATTTTTTTTTTCCCTTTTCAACATGTGATTGTGCAAGTCTAACTAAATTCATCGGCGAGTAAATACTCATTCGGTATGTAAAATAAAGAATAAATCTGCGAGTTGGATTCAGTGAGTAAACAGATTATCGCACTACAGAGTTTTCTTCAATACAGCAGGTGCTTTAGACGCACAGATATTTCAGATGATGTGATGATCAACTTGGTATCAACTGTTGGAGTCGATACGGAGTCTCATAAGTCTCCTTTTTGCTTTTTAGGGCTTTTTGGGGGGAGGATGGAAGGGGCAGGAAAAAAGGGTTTGCACAGTGAGTATTTCCTAATGCATATATGGAAAAACAGCCCATTTAAATCTGTCATTTTTTTCAGAAATAGTGAAGAAGTTCACCATGTTTTGGTGACTGTTATTTTTTCCACATAAGGTACTTTGTCTGGGACTAATCATGGTGTTTGCGTTTGCTGCTGGTTGCGTCTTGATCATGTTTTCCCAAGCATTAGCTGCTTGTCTGAGCATTAGCAGCTTCTCATGGCCTTCCTCTTGTAAAATAGTGGGAGGTGATAATCTGACCCAAATAAACAAGTGACAAACTCTGCTTGCCTCTATGTCAAACGGGTGGATGAAATCCTGCCTTTCCCCTCTGGAAATAGCTCTGGTACCCCTGGGGCTATTGCGCTGCCTTGGGGGCATCGTAGCATCCTGAGAGCACCTCAGAGGGCTAATGCAGACTGCAGCAGCACTGTGGATGTAAGGTCTGTGGGCAGCACCGGCTTCCCGAATTTTGAGCAGAGACTTACTATAAGACTCTGGTGGAGACCATGCTGGTTGTGGGGTATTTTAAGAGCAAGGTGCATTTCTCCAATGCTTTCCCTGTGAACGTTGTCGCCTAGTGAAAACAGTTAACATCAACCCAAAACAAGCCTTGTGACTGCCTGTGGTTTAGTTTAGTCACATGCCAGAGACGAAAAATCATTGAATTGCTCTTTCCTGACATGTACTCCTTGAATGGAGTTGGTGTAAATTTAGTCAGTTCACTTTGTTGAGTATCGAGAGCAGTGTGATATGTAAATAAAGCTTTATCAGACGAGATAGATTTAAAATTCCACAGTTGGCAAGGAAGCGTTAGCAGTGTAATATAATACAAATATTTACACAGTAACTTCTAAGTCTTCAATAAGTGCTTAATATTTGAAATATGTGTTGTGAAAACATTGACTGATTAAGCCGTACCATTGCTGCTACATCTGTATGCAGCAACTTGTGATGGCTAGGACACAGGAGTCGCGGGGAGGAGTAGGTCACCTAACAATGCAAAGCCATTTAAACAAGTCACACAATTTTTTTTTTTTAAATTTAATTAGGATTCAGCACGATCTGCTCTCCCAAGGCATACGTAGCTCCATCCCTGCATTCTGTTGGAGCCGCTGCTCTCAGAGGCTGTTGCGTTCATGTAACGTGACTGGATGTAATCACGTGCCCAGTGCATCTAAGACCAGTAGCAAAATCGAGCTACTAAGTTTGTGCCTGCCCACAACAGGGAGTGTAATCGTCACTAGTCTATCCCTCCTCCTTGTATCTGTCAGGGAGATTTGATAAGGAATTGCAATGGACTGTAATGATGGATGGTTAATCTTTTGCCTGCATGCAGCGTCACAAGAGTGGTGCTGGGCTCTAGCGAGTTTGCTTCTTTTGCTGGGAGCACAGGCTGACGGCAGAGAAGATGCTCTCTTCGAGTGGGTGTATCTGCCTTGCCCAGTCCATCATTGCATTCAGCCTCCAGTTCCAATATTCCTCATGAGTGAGCTCACAAAACAGTAAAATCAATAGACTGCAAATTAAAATAAACAGAAACACAGCCCCTAAACTTGTCTGGATGATTTTCTGCTGCCACCTCATTTGCCAAGAGACTGCAAGAGCTGATCCATGCCTAAAAATGTACTGCTGCTCTCTAATCCAGTCTTTGGGTTTGTCTCTTTTTTTTTTTTTTCCTTCCCCTTTTCTGGCTACCCTGTTTTGCCTTCTGCAAGTGCACAGCAAAGCCGAAAAAGAGAGTTGTTTGGTGCGTGCTTGAAGTGTGAGGATCGGGTTGAGTTTATTGTAGGTGGGGTGGGTATGGTCTGTCCTACAAATCACAGACTTGATTGCAGTCTGCCTTCAAAACCATTACTGTGGCATTGCTTGACATGCTAGATACGATATAGCCAGTTCCTGGAATGTTTTGGCATAAACCTGTTGTCGATGAGCTCTGCTCTGCCTAGACCCCCATGACAATTTCATTTCACTAAACCCGTCCTTTTCCACAGAGAAGCTAACAGCTTCCATCCAGCCCACAGTCTTTTCCCTAGAGAGGGGTGAAATGATGTGGCTGGTCATGCAGGAAACCCAGCCCAAATAACAAAATGCTGCCTCTTTTCCTCCTGCAGGCTAATGCCAACAACCAGCACCTGATGCTAATGATGTGTGGGGAGGTATCTATGAGCCTGTGCTTCTGCTTACTCTGTGGTTAGCTGCTGTGCTGCCTGGCTCAGCCTCTGGCAAGGCTGGAGGTAGACACTGCTGTGTGGGATGGAGGGGCCCACAGAGATGCCCCGAAACCCTAACTTGGTGTTTGCTTCTGCTGCAGTTGCAGGAGGTTTTCATGTCTCTGTCAGTTGTGCTGGTAACACACAAGGCTAAGTTTTGCAAAAGGAAGGTGAAGTAGCAGGTGATTTCATCAGAAGCTGATGTCGGGGATGTTGCTCAGTATGGTTTAGCAGGTGGGTGACGCGCTGTGAAGCTCACCTGCTGTGAAGGTCCACGTCCAAGGTAAGGCTGCAAAGCCTGCCTGTCCCAGTGACACGAACAGGATGATTGCAGTGACCTTAGCTTGGTGCAGACGAAGAGGGGTTGGGGTTTGCAGAGAGATGAGGCAATTCTCATACTGCTCATGATGTTTTTGCAAGGCTAAGAGCAAGTAATCTTGAAATGAGCTGGCAGTTTTATGAGCTTTTATGATGTTTATAATCTGACATTGAACTCACAGTTTAAGAGGTGAAAGGTTTAAAGGAACACAGTAGCAAAGGCATACCACTAAATTTCTTCTGAGTGTATTTTTAATGTACATCTTAGATGCTTCCCTGACGTGGTGGGTTTGCTAAAGTATGGGCGATGCAGTTCACAGTGTGTATCACTGAGTAAAACTCCATCCTTATCACATGGTCAAAATAGGGAAGAATTGAACAGAAAATGCGATTTTGCCTTCTGTAAGGAAACGCATGGACTGGAGGTAACTGCCTTGTGTAGTGTAACTGCCTAGGTCCCAAAATGCAGTCTTTGCGTTTCCATTTAAATCCCAGCCACAGAAATATTGTACATTGTCCAGGCCAGCATGTTTTCTTGGGTGTTTTTCTGATACCAGTAAAAATCTAAAGTCCCCTGCAGTCTTTAAACTGGAATTCTTAAATTACGACATTCCCTTGTGGTACTTTCGGAGAAAATGAATAATTTTGTCTGCTCCTTGTCTTGGTGATTCTGCATCGGCGTCTTTTGATGGATGTATGCTTCAGAGGTCCTGCCTGCAGATGTTTGCATATGTACAGCACAAGCCTGTTCTTAGTTGAACTATCCATTTCTGTTTTCCTGCATTATCTTGTATTGCTCTGTGGGGCTCGGTGAGCAGCAGGTTTGCTGCTGGCTAGCTTTTTGAGGTTTCAGTTATGCATAGTACTGTATTTGTCTCCTGGTTCTTTGATTTGTAATGTTTTGCCTTTGATTGCTGCAGAAGGCGTAAACAAGCCTGTCAAAAGCCTTGTTTAGCGTGCAGATTCTGTGGGGGTGGCTGGCAGCCTCAAACCCTAAAATAGATCTAGCAATGAACTGAACGGCTTAAAACCCTGAGAATTTAATTTGATCTTTCTTGTTGCTTTAAATATTGGGACTGAATGAGGATTTCTCTAACAGAACAGAAGGTGAACATGTTGGTATGTGACAGTAATAGAAAAAGGGTGCAGACCTGCTGTCATTGAGATGCTCTTCTGCAATCAGAGGCTGGGCTCGGCCGCTGGGTAGCAGCTCGTCTGCTGTAAGTCACCATACCTGGGGAGGGGAGTGCTGTATCCTCTGATTTTACAGTATCCATAGGGGGGTTGTTCTGAAATGCTTCCCTGGATCCTGTTGTGGGATAGTCACTGTAGGAATACGTAAAGCAATGCTCACAGTTTTAGCTTCTGTTTTATGCTAGCTTTGCGAAGGAAGAAAGAAGGAGCTGCAAAATCACCCAGGGGTTCTCCCCCCGCCCCCTTTTCATGTAGCACCATGCAGTTTGTAATATCATAGCTGGGGTTTTCAGTTGTGGTGGTGTGAAGGTAACAATGATTTGGCTTCGACGTGCCGTAACAGCTGCAGAATTCATTGGAGCTTAGAAGCCTGTGAGTTATAGCTGTGATGCCATTTACAGCTTTTATGGAAGAGCTCTTAAATTTGTGAAATGTGTTACTTTTTGAAGTGCATTATATTTGTAATTTGAATTGTCTAAAATCCTGTCTGAGGAAAAAAAATAGCTTTGAAAATCCCCCTCTGCCCGCTAAAAACATGGGAACTCTTACCAGGCGGGGAAGCAAGTCTCTTAAATTGAGTGATAGAACACATAGATGGATTTGTAAGTGCTAAAATGTCAATTAGTGCACTTAAAAGCTTAATGGTTGTCTTTGATGTGCTTCTAATATCTTCAGTAAAGTTTGAATGATGCCATTGAACAGGGAGTGGAGGAGGGATGAGGGAATTGAACACTAACCCAAACAGTTCTCGCAGAGTGGAGGGGCTTGTTCTCTGCAGACCTCCAGTGGCACTAGCTGTGCCAGCGTGGGCACCTGGCACCCTGCCTGCACGTCGCCCTTGCCCCGGTGCTGTGCTACCTGGCTCCAACCCAGCACTGCCTGCCGAGAAACCTGCAAAAGCGAAGGAAAAAATGATTGTGCCATTATTTTGAAAGTTCTCAAGCAGACTTGTTGGTTTAAAAAAAAAAAAGAAAAGATCATGGAAAGGTCGAAACTTAATTATGTTTTTTCCTTATCAGTTTAACACAGATCCGGTTGTTGTGAAACACCTGTGTGTTAAAAATCATTGAGTGCCATTAGGAAAGTCTGCTATTTCCAGAAGAAATTTTTTTTTCCCCCCTTTTCCCCACAAAACCTCCCAGCTGCCCGTTACCTTCTTAATTTAACCTTTCAGGGGAGATGTAGTGTGACTTCACAAATCAGGCCAGATCTTAGAGTTGCCAGTAGTCATTAGCTCTTCCTCCTCCCTCGTGTTTTAAATTGTAGCAAGAACTGAAGCTTGCGTGTGGCAGAGCAGTGCTTCAGCCTAGCTCTGTCTGAAATTCTTGACTTTGGTACCCTGAGCAATCTGCTGCAACTGCAATTCCAGATAATGGCCTTTACCCTCCTCTGGCACTGGTTATTTGGAAAAATGTTTTGCAGGCCTTCTGGGAAGTTACTGGGATGCATTCATCTGATTTGTTACTGAGCGATTGCCTCACGGAGCAAATGCTGGTTTTATTATTTGCTTCCCTGCGCTACTAAAATACCATCATTTGTTTGCTGGGTAGTATTTTGGAAGTCAAACACATTTAATACTGAAGGGCGAGCTTGGTAAAGCTTTAGAGTGTAGGTTTTCACTGATTATATAGCTTATCTTCGTGCAGAAAATTGCTGATGTAACTAAACTGACCTGAAAATACATTTAGAGTAGCTTTAGAGGCTCCTCATATCTCTTCTTTAATTGGCTTACAAGTGAAGAGTAGGTTTAGTTTACTTCTCCCAGCTTCAATGGATACCTCCCCCCCAGCTTTAAAGAATATTCTGCCAGTTGGGAATGTAAACAAGGACAAAAAGTGTCTGATAAAAATCTCACTTTTTGGGTAGTACATCAAGCAAAATCAACATGTCATGCTCTTAGTGCAGTGTCAAGCGTGTCCATCCCAGGAGCCTGTGTTGATAAAACTGATTTAGTTTCCCATCCAGTTCAGTAAAATTGATTCAGGCCCCAATATCCTGAGATTTCCCAGCAATAGGTTCAGCACGTTTGGCTCTGTCATTACCCCTCCTGGGTTTAAAGTTTGATGAGATGGGTTGGTTGTTTTGGTTTGGTGTTTTTGTTTTTTGTTTTGCTTTTTTTTTTTTTTAAATCTTCTTTTAAACCTGGTGATCGCCTGAATGAGGGGCATCTCGTAGACTGATGTGAAAGAGGAGGAAACCAAGTCAAACCTTTCTAAGCTAAGGCAAGGGGCTTCTTGCTTCACCCATACCTGCTTTAGGTCAAATTTACGCAAACTTGCAGGTCCATCACTATGCAAGTTATCCTGTGGGTAGAGTTTGCCATCCCCCAGCTTTGGCAATGCCACCCACCACGCTGCTGGCCATGGTCGTCTTGCAGGGGTTTGGTGTCGGAGCTACTCATGTAAGCATGCTCTACTGCAATGCCATCAAAGTGAGTCAGATGAGCCAAGACCTCCTCTTTCGTACCTTTAAACCAGCCCAACCCATTCGTGCCGGAAAGGTTTAAATGGGAGCGAGTGAGCCACTCTGCTTGGCGCAGGGTTGTCCAGCAGGGATATGGTGACCTTCCCTAGTCTACAAGGGGACCTCCATCCCCAGTCTCGAGCCTGTGAAGGCATCACGTTCGTGATGGGCATAGCTGTATTAAATAGTGTAGCTAAGCTCTATAGGCTTTGGGCTAGTGTATTTACTTCATTGAGGGAGCAACATAAGTTTTATATTGGCAGATGGATGTTTTTGCTAGTATATACTACTGTACTCCTAGAAAGCTGATAGATGAGCAGATCTTTTCCTATTACAGGTGAGGCTTCATCATCCAAGTACCAAAGTGTCCAACCAAAGAAATGACGTAAGCATTGACCTTCTGTTGTACCTGTGAGGATAGATGCTAAGCATATCAACAGTACTCCAGCTTCTCTAAAATACTGATACCACTGACCTTTCAGACGCTGTGAGATGCCAAAAAATGAGATCTCTTTAAATTCCCATAGAAATAGTGAAGGCAAATTTATAACACACTGGTTGTGTCTTTCTCTCTTCCCTACTACCTTGACACTATTTTGGCATGCAAAAGTAATTAGTATTTTTCAAGTAAAGGATCAGGCTTTCTGTTTGAGGGTGGAAAAAGGTCTTAAGATAATTAGTAATATGCAGCAGGATTGGATTAGCCATATTAAACTTCACATCTGTAGGTCTTATTAGCAGACATTTAAACTTCAGAAAATGCTTTTTATTTGACCATATGTTGTATGGTTGCATACTGGAGCTTGAACACCTTATAAGAATATGAACTGAATCAAAATAAAATCAATTAGAAAGAATATATTTGAATTTAATTATCTTGAGCTGCTGAATACTCTTTGTGCATACTGTGTTTTATGTGTCTATCTGAAGTGGACTTGGTGGAGAGTTTTAATTAGAACTGGAGACAGAGTAAGAATATTTGGAATGTGAAATTTATAAATGGCAGCGATTTTCAGCTAGGAGTGCAGAGGTTTTTTGGAGCTCACTACCATTTCTCGCTTCTCTTTTTCCCCCTTCTTAATAAGCTACTTTTATGTTCAAATTAATACCAGATTCTGAAAAGAAAAAAAATCCTGCTGTGGCTCTCGGTCTTCTGCAGCGTGATCAGAGTTGTCAGATCCACAGCTGCAGGAGATTTTTACCTTTGTGTGTTTAATGGCTCGTACTACTCTGTTCTTTGACGGTATCATTTAACCATAAAAGTGCAGGGCTGTGGATGGCACAGGACATGTGGCTGCCTTCACTACTGTCTCAGATGTTGGACACGCCAAGACTCAAAGAGCTGATTTGGCAGCTGCCCAGCAGATTTTTATAAAGGCTCGGTTGGTGGCCAGAAACCCAGGCTGTCAGAGTTGTGTTATGCAATAAATTGTTTTTCAGCAGAAGTTTCTAATCCAATTTCAGCTGTAGTTTTTTAGTAGTCTGTAATCAAAGATAAGTATACATTATTTCATGGTGTTTCAGAGAAGTGAAGACGTGCAGCATGAGTGTCCCCCATCAGGTCGGTTTGTTTGTTTTTCTTTTAAGAAGGATTTAGACCTGTTCAGCTACACGGGAAATGATGCTTAAATTATTTTGGTTTCTGCCTGGGAGGCATGTATCTGAATACAGCATACCCTTTCAAAGACAAGGTGCATTTCAACGTGCGTTTTAGGAGACGTTTCCTTTTTTTGAAGAGAGCACCAAATAAGGAACCTATTTCTCAAGTCAGAGCTTTTGCTTGGGCATAATTTGGCGATAAGTGATGGTCAGACAGAAGATCATACCTTGTCAGGTTGTGATCTACCTGAAGTGTTGCAGGCCCTGTCCCTCTAACAGATAAACCCCCTGTATATTTTCCTTTCGCTCCCCTAAAGTAAATTATTCATCGTGGAAAAATGGGGTATGGTTCGTCTGAATGCAATGAGATATTTGGGTTTATAATAGTTACATTAAAGCAAAGTGATTTTAATTTTCTGAATACCATCTGCGATGCCCGCCCTTCCTTACGGTGACCGTCATGGTTTGGTGTCGTGATCGGCTTGCATCCCTCCAAGCATGGGTTGCTGCTAAAAGGGCCAATCCTGCCTTCCCCTCTGCCACAGCAGTAGCTCCCATATGGCCACGTGGTTAGTAATAAGGGAGCTGATCTGGCTGAAAACAATAATTTTTCTTGTCTTGGGGTGAGATTTCGATTCTTTTCCCCAGTCAAGCTGGTCAAATGGGCACATACGGGCTATTGCTGGCATAGTAGTTGGGGCAGGTGCATCCCATGTGGTGGCAGGTGAATTCACTTAAGCCAGTTATGAAAACCGCTCCCCCAGTCTGAATAATGGTCTTGTACCTTGACACCTCTTTCCTCCAGCACTCTGCCACCCTTGGTGTTTTGTGGCTTACTTCTGCGTGCTGCCGGCTCTCGTCAGAGCCTGAAACTCTGTCGCTCTGGTTGCAAAATGGTTGATTAGATTCGTGGTCTGGCCTGAGAAAGTCATAGCTGTGGAGTCACTGCTATCGGTTAGAGACGATTCGAGTTGAAGTCCTGCTGTAAGTTGATAAATTAGGAAGCTTTAGACCTGGCTTTACTCTGAATTTGTTTGGGTTTAGCCTTTTTGGTTTTTTAAAGTGTTTATCTTGGCAGACCGACATGGGAAACAATTGATGTCTTGTAAGCTTTCACTAGTTTCGTATTGAGTAGTAGCTTTCTAGAGGTGCAGAAACATCGCCGAGGCCTCTGAGTTTATGTAAAAGAAACAATTAACACACAAACCTACTATTTTAAAATATTTCATTATTAGGCCTAAGATAAAGTTAGGAGCTATTTTTTATGCCTCAATTCTGGGAGCCTGTATGAAGACTCTAGCGACTTGTGTTTGGAAATTTCGACTATAACTCTTCTACCCCAATGTATTTTTGCAAGAGCAGGTTGAAGCTCAGTGGGCTCAAAAGTGCCTGAGGCCTCTAGTGACCCAAAAACCAGAGCGTTTCTCTCCCGTGCTGCTCCTAGAAGAATTTGGTCTGAAAGGAGGAAATGCAATCCCAGGTGCAGCAGGAGGCAGTGAATGAGCGCAAGCCAATGGGAGATTGCAGGGGATGACAGCTGTAGGAGAAGTGCTAAAGCAGGAAGAAGAGAGATTTTTATTTTCCTCCATCGTTTCTTTGCCATGTTAACATCGGTTCCGCTAGTTAGAAGCTGTAACGTAATGTGAGTTCTTTGGAGAAGTTTTCTGGAAGTATGAGGGAAAAAGTCGCTATAATTACCAGATACGCTTAAATAACAGAACCATTAATAAAGAAAATTTCCCCTTTCTTCATGTTAGTTAGCACATTTTTAAAACATGACCTATTTTCATAAACTAGACAGAACAGATTACATTTTCCAGAAGGCATGAGTCACTGTACTATAAAGTCTCCAAGCCGTATCAATCTTCATCAACTTAAGCCATTCATGAGGTTTTATTTTTTTCTCACTGAATATAAGCAGTTTGTTTTAAATGAGAAACTGCTACATGCTCTCTGGATAGTTAAACTGGATTAAAAGGTTAAATATTAAATAAGTGTGAACTTTATTCTGAGAGGAGAAGGGAGTGGAGGGACCTTGATAGTAAACAAAAGACTGCAAGGATATTACTGTGGGTATATGTGGGTATATATCCAGTTTGCATGATGCTGTGCTTTGCTGTAAGTCCAAGCAGCATGATAGCTGCCGGAAGGAGCCAAAAATCTTTATTTATATAGCCTCAGTTGAATATATTAGAGTCTGGTTTCAAATCGTTACCCTGGAAGTTCAAACTTTTGCTAGGAGTTTCTGCTGAGAAGAGCTTCTGCCATCTGGTCGTGGAACAGCCCACTTGCTCCTGCAAGTTATGTAGAGAGGGAGTTTGCACTGGGCCGATGGCAGGGTTTTCCTTTGTGAGTACAGTGTGCATTTGGGGTGGTGAGAAGGTTGATGGGACTTTGCGGTACAATGGAGACCTTTGCTAACGCAACGGGGGAAGTACGTGTGTTGGTATAATAGTAAGACTTTGCACTTTCTCATGAGGTTCACGCCGTGCCATACGTATACCGAGGAAGTGGGCTTTGTAAATGCATAAACATGCTAATTGCACTCAGCAGTGGTAACTCGCCCAAGACTGCACAGGAGATCTCTTTCCGCCTTGGAAGGCGTATCTAAGTTTTCCACCAATTTCTGTTAGGTCTGTCTGGCTTTTAGAGAAAAACAGGTATAACTGTTTTGCATTGATAATATACAGCCAAAAGGCGAAAATCTGTTGCGGGTCTTGAATCTAGTAAACAAACATTTCCATTTTGGTCCTTCAGCTGAAAAGTAATTTATATGATCTCTGAAAATGTGTTGTCTGTTTTTCATGCAAAAGACAGATTTTTGTTTTGTTGCTAACTAAACACAGAAAAAACCACCCTTTGAAATAGTTCTCCTTCAAAAATATCCTTGAGGAAAGGGTAGAAGCTTGCGGTTTATTTTTCCCATTGCTTCAAAATGACCTTCTTACATCTGCGGGAAAGACTCTCTGGGGGCTGTTGAACCATGAAAGCATATTCATTTAGGGCATTGGGTGCCACAGTGATTTTAACTGAGCTTTGGCTGCAGCGCTGGAAAAAGAAAAAAGAGGGGGTTTGTGTTTTGTTGTTTTGCTTTCTGCAACCTGGCATGAAGAATGGGGTCAGGAGATGTGTGCTTGGGAAAGACCCAAAGAGAGAGCTGGAAACACGCCAGCCACGCTGAGTCATAACACACATGCTTATAAGTATCTTTGTACCTTACAAAGTCCTGACTTTTCAAATAAAACCATCACTGCTGTTAAAGTATTTACATAAAAGTAAAACAAATAGCGTGGAGTGCTGCATGCATTCTCCCTTGTTCCAGCTCTGTTTTACCCCATGAACTGTGACTCCTGTTTGCTTAAGGCAAGGCTGGGCCAGGCTGAAGAATGCCGTATCTGGCGATGAATGGAGAAGCTCGTCATGTGTACGCGTATGCTTCTGCTGCGTCTCATGGAGCAAAGCAGCATGCAGCAGCGCCCGTGACTTCAGGCTGATGTTTCATCTACCCAGGAGGCGGCGTGAAGCCTGCCTCTCACTTCTGCCTGCTTTTTTTGCCCTTTTTCCCCGCCCCGCCCCCACCCCCCGAAGATTTGAGTATAACTTTAGAAATAGGAAGGCTGTGTGCAGGCCACATGTGCAAGCTAGGCAGCTGAACTGCTGTAAACAAGCACCTAAGCTGTAGGTGAATGGTGAAAGGTACAGGTGGTGCACATTTTGATTTCATTGCAAATATATACACATTATATATTGATGTGCATTATTTATAGATAGCGATATATACTTGTATTTATGTATGCATTACATAATATGTATATATTTTAGTTTGTATTCACACATATTAATATATATGTATTGTGTATTTAATGTATTATATACATTTAATATGCACATAGCAAAAACACAGGCGCGTGTGTATGTGTATTTCTTCCCAAATTAGCAGCATGTGGCAGTAGGCTATTGCACTTTTCTACAAACATCACCTCTACAACTGTAGAGCTGAAAGCAAGCTGCCAGCCAGATAGCGCGAAAGAGAGCTGGCCTGTTATCCATGAGGTAGCATCCTGTGCAGGAACGTACTGCGTAGGTAAATGGAGGTTGTGCTCCTCTTCCCTGTCCCCTCAGACTGAACTTGCTGAACTGGTGCTTGGCTGCCCCGGTAGCTGAACTTCAGATATAAATGTACGATGTGTGGTTCCCCGAAATGGCATAACAAAGAAGAAGGTGGCATGATTAATTTTTTTGGCAGTTTAAAGGAAATGAGGCAGTTCTGTTTCTTAATTCTGCCCCAGGGCTTCCCTGGTTGTTTGCATCTGTTACTTTCTTACTCAGTTTATAAACTAATCTTATTGCCAGATCGGGAGGCAGAAATCATCTCAGCTGACCTTCACAGTGAAGGCTGTGGGCTTGCGGTGATGAACCTACAGTTTAAGATGTTATTTAGTCCTTTTTTGGGTCTAAGTCAATAATAGACAATCCATTAGTTCCCCATAACTTGTTTCAATGGCTAATTACTTGCACACTTGCAGAAATTGTTCTTTAATTCTGTCTTACATTTTTCTGAATTCAAGTTCCAGCTGTTGGATGGTATTATACCCCTCTCTGCCAGCCTCAAGAGCCATCTATTATCAAATTTCTACTCCCTGTGGAAATATTTAAAGGCAGCGATCGAGTCAGTCCCTTTGAGGGGTTTGGGGTTTTTTTGTTTGGTTTTGTTTGGTTTTGAGAAGTTACATAGATTAAATTCCTCAAGGCTTTCACTTGAGGATATTTCTAAACGGTTCTGGGTGTGTGTATGTTTTGCTAAAGTGAGATAACTCTTCCAGTTGTTGGCGGTGTGAGTGCAGAGCAGGGCGTGCGGCGGCTGTCCCTTCACTGGCGTGACGAGGCAGAGACGATCTGACCCATGTAATTATGGTTAAATGTGTCAGGAGCTGGAGCTGCATCGCCGGCGGAGCAGCAGCTCAGCTGGGCTCCGAGTCAGCTGCTCTCCGGTTTGCAGCTGCTTTTGTGCCGCAGGCTCGGGGGAAGATGCCGTCGACGATTGTGAAACCTTTTTATTGCTCCTGCATATGGAGCCGCGTGAATGTGGGTGTTGGCAGCGGCATAGCCCCTTATTTTGCTGACCTTGGATAACACGGTGTTGGCGAACTTGAGGACCTTTTTTCAAGCCGAGTGACGGGTGTGGGGAAAGCCCACAACAGAACCGTGTAGGCAGGACAATGGCTGCAGCCCCGGCACAACTGGGTTACTGGGAGCTCTGGTGTGGAGAGACTCCCCCATGTGTGTTTCTGTTGACAGCACTGCTGTTATAGAGGGGGGATGGAGCCAATATGGTTCATCTCGAATTTTACAGCTCCATGAATTGAGCATGGTGTGAAACGTTACTGCATTGCTTCAGGGGTTGCTGAGGGAGGTCTTTGTTCCTGCCCTGCCTCCTGGGACCCATCTCTTCACTGGTGGCACTGTGCCCCACGCAGCCCCTGGGCCGGTGGGAAGGTGGGAGCATCTCCTGCAGCAGGGCTGGAGCCTCCAGCTGGCACTAGGAAGACATCTCGGTGGCCTTGTCCCTCAGAAAATAGGGTCCTGGGTTGCAGGCCATCCTTTTGCATGTCCAGCACGTTGTGGGGGGAGAGGGAAGTGACTTCAGGCCGTTCACAGAAACACTCTGAGAGGGTGGCCTAGACCAGAGGTCTCTGGTGTGTGGTGATCATCTCCTTCCCTCCTGCAGGAGGGAGTGTCACTGGCGTGTCCCAGGGCATGGGTTGTACCTGCCAGAGGTCACATACGCGCTGCAGTCAGCCACTTGGTCGGCACATGCCGATTTAAAGATCAATTCTGTCAGCAGGTTTCACCCTGTCGCTGCTGAAACAGTGAACGCTGCCATGTGCTCCTTGCAGTGAGCTGTCATGGCAAAGTGGGTTTAAGTGGGATTCTTGTCCTTGTTTTTTAATTTTTTTGTATGCATTTTTAGCAGGGATAAAAAAGCCAGTGGGATCAGGAACCGCTGGGTGTTTTCATGCAACTTCCAGCTCCTCAGGGATTGCAGGATCTGGTGGAGGAAGGGTTTTGTTCATGGCTTCAGGACAGGCCTGTTGTTTCACAGGAGAGAGGCCTCGGGCTGGCGGCGGCTAAGGAAAGCGGCATGTCTCTGAGTATGGCTTACCTTAACTGGGCTCAATCGTTAACACGTGTCTTGAGTATGCCTGGCTTAAAGTATATAAAAATACAGGGTGATGGTTTTGTTGCCTCTTGATGGGTTTCTGTGTAACTCGTCTAAGCTTCAAAGTCAGGAGCAATGTGCCTGGCCAGAGGGCTCTTTGTCCTCTTCCTCACGTTTGCTGCCCGTTATATTAGGAATTTGTACAAATGCTGGTGAAGAGAGTGAGCGGTGTCTGTAGGCCTGTGTCTGTAGTATGGATGGGTGCTGGAGGTGCTTACAACCATTTCCTAACTGAGCATGATTCCCTTGGGGATTTAATAAGTAGTTCTGTGACAACAGAAGTGCGCGACATCCCGCCAGGCCCTTGTCGGTGGGATTCCTGTCTGGGTTTCCTCTCCGTACCTACCAGTCGTGGGGACGTAAATGGGGTGTCTTTGGGAAAGCTTTGTTAAAATCAAGCAGGCTGCAGCCCTCTTGTGTTTAGTGTTGCTTCTGGTTAGGGCTGAAGTTGTGTTGGCAGCAAAATGGTAAGCCGGAGTTGTTTGTGTAAACCTCTGTTGACAAAATAACTGGATGTACTAGTCTTTTTAAAATGCTTGCCTGGAGACTTTTTTTTTTTTTTTTGGTTGCTGTGGATGTTGGGTTACAAAGTTTGCTTTCTTGGCCAGGAGCTGCCTGCACTCTAAAGCTCCCTGGGCATAGCTCAGCCTTGTTCAAAGTATAGTAGCTTGTCCCTTGTGCGAAATGCACATCCTGCTGCCAAAATGCCGGCTGCTTTCACTGCACTAATTGTGTAGCCTTTTTTTTTTTTTTTTTTGGCCAAGTAATTTGTCATACAGGGTTTTTTTGGGGGGAAATGTTTTTGATCACAGTTCAGCAGCTGAATGCCAATATCTCACTAGAGGAGCAAAGAAAAATCTACCAATAGTCACCTGAAACTATGCTTTTTTTTTTTTTGAAGTTTATGGTGTTGGTCACTTCTTTGACACAGGAGATGGTATAAATTGTCTTGCCTCCTGGCATGGATCGCTGATGGGGCTTTTTGGGGTTTCCAGTGGAGTGTGGCAGTGTGCTGTGGTAGACTTAGCTAAATAAAGCCAGCCTAAAATGTTAACCTTTTTGCTTGGCAGTGATGTAGCCCTTGAGGTATTCAAGGGCAAGAATGCTGAAATAGTGATTTTTAAAGACCCTGGGACAATTATAGGGCTTATGAAAATATGATGACTTACCTGATCTCACTTATGTCTTTATATCAATTTGCTGACTTAATTTATTTGAATGCTAAAGGCCTTAGGGAAATGCTTTTCCAGGGAATTAATCTTTTAACTAAAGCAAGTACTAAATATGACATACACTAGTATTCCTTTTGACAATATACCATTTGTCTCCTAAAAATAAAGTAGAAAACATATGCCCCGTGGGCCAAATTCCACTTCGCTTAACGCTGAGATAAATTCAGAATAACTTCATTGTTATAAATGTACAACTTCATCGTAACACTGCAATAAATGCAAATCACTAAACCAGAGAAAAAAAAATCCTGAGCCAAGAGGCACAAACAAGGCCAAAATGGCAACAAGAGAAGTTGATTCAAAAACTTAACCTCTTAAATTTCTGCAACATTCAATTTAGTGCATGGTTTTTTTTCCCCTCTCAGTTATCTGGGAGAGCACTTCCTGGCTGTGATAAATTTCTCCATAAGGGATTCATTATGAGGATTTTAACAAATAAGTTTCACCTCCTGTCTAACACCTGGTACATGGCTACTGCTGTTTGCAGTATAAAGGATTAGAGGGGCTAATGCTCTGATTTGATGATAATAGTTATGTTTGTGTTCTCTGTTATAGCTGGTCGAGTTTAGGTTGCATTTTGCTACACAGTATTTTTCTTAAGCTTCTCTCTCTCTCTTTTTTTTTTTTTTTTTTTTTTAAATTACAAATAATCTGTGTAGTCCTAGGCTGTTGGGTTTTGTTTGGTTTGCTTTTGTTTCAGATGCATGCAGCTAATGTCTCCTTTCCATTTCCTTCTCCTTCAGGATGACAGTGATGGGATTCCCTGGTCAGAGGAGAGGGTGGTGCGGAAGGTCCTTTATTTATCTCTGAAGGAGTTCAAGAACGCACAGAAGCGGCAGCACGGCGATGGCATCAGCGGGAGCCTCAAGGCAGTGAACGGTGAGCTGCCTCTGCAGTACTGTACCACTGGAAGGACTCAGTCCTTTTCCATGCAGTTCTTGTGCTGTAGCGAGGAAGGAGACCAGCGCACCATCTGGTGTGCACCGTGCCCTTTTGATCTGCACAGAAGAACTTGTTTCTGAAGTGCTTAAAATGCCCGGTTTGAACGATCCATATGTTTCAGTTTCTTGTCAACCGATTGAGATGGGGATCAGGGTGGAGGGTAGATGTCAGGTGGGAGGACACGGCCAGGCTGCTGTTAGGTAGAGAAGGAAGCTCCTCTGATCAGTCTGCTACCTGATGTGCTGAGTATGTTGACAGGGAAGATAACCATTTAAAGGTGATTGGCTTCAGTTATCTTGGAAGGACAGCTGAAGAGAATTTACCAATTCTGTGTCATTTAGATGCAAGAAGCTGGCTAACCAGCATCTGTAACTCTGGAGTGATCTCAGTCCACGCTGTCAATTGTCCAGAGGTGAAATAGCATAGGACCTACATAAAAAGATTTAGGGGATGAATACTGGGACACTGGACTCCACTAGTTTAGCAGTTCACAGAGCAGTTGTTTAAAGGTTTTAAAAGGAGATGTAGACAAACGTAGATGAAAGGGGCTTGAGAGAAGTTTAATTTTATTTATTTAATCCTTTGGCCAATTATTATCTGTTGCTACCCCCTCCTTCCTTAAAAAAGCCATGGTGTCCTGAGAGGTGAATATAAAGTGTGTCTCCTTCAGATTCACTCCCTGACACAGGACCCTTTCTTGAAAAGGCTTTGTCATGCTGGCTTGAGCCTTGAAAGTGATGACTAGCAGGATTCAGATTTCTGGGCTGGCTTACGGTTTTCTCTTTACTCACAAGAGCTTATTTGTTTCTTTATGGAGGCTTATGGCAGTTCCTTTTAGGCATGTGCATAACTATACATGTGCTAATGCATTAAAGCAGCAGCTGGGTGCTTACTTGGTAGGTTATTCATATTTATATGTAGCTTGTGTTTTTGACATGGTGAGTCAAATTTCAGTGCGTTTTCACTTAGTGTTACTGCCGACAAGGCAAAAACCTAGGGGAATGGCTGGATAACTACAGGCAGCATGGTAAAGTTACTGTATTGCGTAAGCAATTGCAAACTCCTTAATGTGATTAAAGAAGACCTCAGACTTCCGAGTTCAGTAATAATATCAAATGCTGATCTGATGGAAAGGGGCAACTAGCTTTAGCAGCAAGCCATTAATAAGCTTGGAGGTGTACACAAAACAGTGCTGGCTTTTTTCCCTCCAACACCTCTGCATCATTGATCTTCTGTCAAACACAATTTCTCTTGGAAAGTTTCTTATTCCATTGTGGGGGTTTTGTTTAGTCAAAGGAAAAAAGTCTAAAGGCGTGAAGCACAGTAATTGTGTGTTAGGAGGCTTTGATGGTGTGCCAGGTTACAGGATGACTGAGGTTTTTATGGTGTCTAGTTTCTCCAAAGGCAGCTTAGATGAAAAGTGAGTTGGCTGGGAATGCTGTGTCGATGCAGGTACCAGACGCGGAGTATGCCACTGGCTTCCTCTGGCAGCGCATCTGGCTCGCATCTTCAGAGCTTGCCTCTCGCGTTGAGAGCTATAGCATTTGGTGCTTTTTCTCCTTCATAGAAATAGGTGATCAGTTGTTTAGGTTTGGGGTTTTTTTTGAGCCAGAATGATATTCTGTGTTATGATTCTTTAAATGTCCTGTCTCAGCGCTGCTCTATTTCAACATCACTGTCCAAAAGCTTTTTTTTATCCACTGATACTTGGAAGAATGTTTCATTATACAGAGAAAAAAGATTTGCAAAAGGGAGGAGGAGGATTGATATTGTGCGGTGACATTAAGAAAATCTATTGAAACATACAGTTTGTTCATTACATCTTTTAAAAAAATATAGCCATGTATTTTCAAATCCACAGGTCTCTGTGGACTGAGGAAAAAGGTCATCCTAAGAAATTACCAGGCTATTCTGAATTTAGGCAAATGTAGTATTTTAAGGATGAGCCTTAGATCCATGATTTCATACTGTTGGAGTAAAAAAGTATTTCCTTGCATATGTCCTTTGTTCCAACATGCAGGCTACAACCAGTGTTACTTGTGTGATACTCCAAAAGGTAGCATGCAGTTAAATATAGTTTTATGTGAGCGATCTCTTTATTAATATTCAGCACCCATCGCTCTTGGGGAGGGGGACGGGCGGAATCTAGCTGAAATAATTTCAAGTTAAATGTGTTCAGTGCCTCTGTAAAGCTGCGCTCCCCTGGCTTGGATTCTGGTTAGGGTGCTTTGCCTTGCAAACGTAAAGGAAAGCGTAGGGTTTGTGCTGCACAACCCTGTCGCTCTCCCTAGTGAACTCTAAAGGGTATTGCTCCTTCAGCTGTTGAAAATCGAATAGGTCACCTTCCAGTACCTGGCAAATTTAAGCATTTCCAGGAGTGGGAAGGAGGGGTCTGAGCGGAGTTCAAGCTCTCCGAGCTCCCTACTCAACGTGTAAGCGTGGATTGGTCTCACGTACTTCTGAGAGCTCAGGGGACCGTGAACAGCTAGGTAGCAGGATTTGATCTCAGTGCCACCATCTGTAGTGCAGAGTGAGTTTCTTTGTTCTGGTTTTATAACTGTCGTTGCTTAAATTTATCTATTTATAGACTTGCAACCTGTAATTTGTTTCAGTGGAAAGTACTTACTTTTGGCAATAGAGGAAGGTAAAATATGCACCAGCCCCTTGCAACTGGTGTCTTTAAGAAGTTTTTATGGATTTGAAGTGGCTGAAGTTGCATAAACATGCTACAAAAGTTGCTTTGCCAGCATTTGCCAAGCTACAACTAAACTTGTATGAGAATGATTGTCAATGGTATTTCAGCTGGTGAGTACAGTAGTATCGTTAATGATTTGGTAGCTGGAATAATGGTGCCTCTTTGACTGATAGTGTGAAAAGGAAGTTCATTTTAAATGTGAGAGATGAACTCATTAACATGAGTCTTTCCTGTACTAAAGTTTCTGCAAGCTCTAAGATGTGCTGGTGGTGGCACAGAGACAATTAACTTCCATGCCTCTCTGAATAATAAAAGAAAAATAAAATTTAAAATAAATAAATAAAATTTCGAATTACTTTTGGAGATTAGATGTATTATAATACCTTGGCTGTCTCTGCCTCACTATTAAAGATATTTGTTATCCTGAAAACAATTCTGCCATTTTCAGTTTGTGGCTGAAACCCTGTTACTTAGGTGGTTCTGATTAAAGTAGCAGGGTTTTGTTTGGGGGTGGTGGTGTGTTTGCAGGTCTCTTTACTCCTACCTTTTTTTATATCTCTTTTTCACCTGATAATTTTTGCTCACGTTTGTGCTGCCAGTTATTTTTCATCCTAGCTGTTTTTCTGCTTTCTTTACTCTTATTTCCTGCTCCCAGCTAGAAGGATTTCAGAGAAAGGCAAGCGGGTGTATTATGGCTGTTGTATCGGTGGATATATTGCATGCGTGTTTATGTTGACTGTAGATATTTGCAGAGTACAGAATGACACCCTACAGCATGCCTTTGTTTGCTAGATGTTCCTTTCCAGCATGTGGCAATATAAAATTTGAAGGAGGTGCTGCTGCAGGTTGTCAAGAAACCTTCTGCAGCCCTAAATGGGATACTGGAACTCTGATTATGGAAACAAGGTCATGTGCTGGAAGACCCAGAGGGACCTCTTTAGTGATTTTGATTACTGCTGCCTGTCATTTGCATTAGGATTTTAAGAATAGGGATTGGTGTTTGGAATAGTGATACCAATTTTCAGAGATCCTCGTCTAAAAGAAAACTAATTCCCTTGGGAAATTGTTTTCTTCGTGTGTAGCTTAGAATGTGAGATAAGGCTATAAAAAAGGCAATGAAAGATGTAATTATTGCTTGTGTTCTGTTTATGAGAATAAATCTAGTACCCTCAAAAGAGTATATCATAAAGCAAATTTTTATGACATAAGATTTTAAATTCTATTTTTCAAAACTTGCGATAAAGAAGAAATTTGTGATACAGAAGTGCTAGCGTTTCGTAAATGGAAAAAGTTTGCTTGTTTGTTTAAGGTCGTTAGTTAATTTACAGAGATGACAAACCAGACGTTAGAATTATTCAAGCAAATAGTGCGTTTTCACCAGCTATACTTTGTCCTAGAAGGGTGTCATGGCAATTTTCAAACATGCCAGCTAGGCTAAGCTTGTAGCAAACATGATCTAGTTGGGAAATCAAATGTACACGAGGGAATGCTTTGGTTCAAGGCAGAAGTTGGAAGTCTTGCTCATTTAGTAAATAAAGATAAGTAAAAATATGTAATTTTGCTATTCTGAGAGAATTCACCTTACATTTAGGGTTCTTAAAGTCATTTATTAAGTTCATATGTGTTCTTTAAACAGAGAAGGAACAATGTAAGCACTTCGATGGAGGTAGTGGTCAGTGCATGGATGGCTGTGGTGCCCCTTCCTCCCTTGTGCTGGTCTGCTCCTGCCCTCAGCCGCACAAAGCTAATGTGACTTTTGTTGGAGGTTTGATTTTTCCAAAACTGAAAGTCTTTGCACAGAGAGGCAGGAGCCTCTGAGACAGCCCGGGGCAGGACCGCGGTGACAGACCCAGCAGCAGCAGCCTGCTCTGACGCCTGGGTCTGCCCATCCCTTGGCTGCCACGCTGGCTGGCCAGGCCAGCTGGAGCAGGCAGCAGTGCTATCTGGAAATAGCTATTTTTGTCATTGCTGCATGGATTTTTCAAGTGTTTCCTGCTCACTGCACAGGAGTTTCTGTTGACGCTTCCCAGCGGGCCATGTCGAAACGAAGGTGCCCAGTGGTAGGGTGGCGTGGGGCTGGGTTCATCCAGCTCCAACTTGGTGAAACCTCTTTTCCCTGGCTGTGTAGATGGTACCCCAGGCATGGCGTAAAAACTGCAACAGCCATGGTAGAAATGCCTAAACACAGCTAAGCTGGCTGCTTCAGCTCAGTGCCGTGCATTATTTGCCAAAAGCCAACTATGTGGGGGTGGCAGCAGCTGCTGGCAGGGCAACCACATCTTCTCTGGGCTGAGGCCCTGTCTCTTCTCTTCCCGCTTGGGCAGATGAAAACACAGCGGCCCTCAGGGAAGTGCTGTTGTCTCAGCTGCACCCCTACGTGCCCAGAGCGGCGTGCACCTACTTCCTCCCTGGTGCAGACATGTAGGCTGGACCATCACCCAGCCTTTAATTTTGAACAAGAGATTAGCCCTGTTCATTCACTGTGATGGTTCAAATATACTGGTAACTTCATCTCTCTTATTTCTGAAGGCTGCAATTAAATACTGGAAGAAGGTTTTATGCTAACGTTTGTCTAGGGAGCTTTTCACTCCATCAGTGATGTGAAATTGCATTTGTTGACAGTGGGTAGTGTCTGTCTGTCTCCTAAGCTTTAGTAGAAGATTGTAAGTGTGCCAAGGACCCTTGTCTGTGTAAGTGGATTTTTAAAATGCATTTACAGAAACAGAAATACCTCTTTCAAGTTTGCAGTATTTCCCCTTTACATTCAGAGTAAACAGCCTTTTTGGCTAGTTTTAAACTGTGATTAAATATAGATGTTTTCAACTAAAAGGTTCAGAAAATAAGCATTTGAGCAGATTTGTCATGGCACTCAACATCACTTTCACTTTGGTGCTCGCTGTGAAGTGAATTTAAAGATTAACAAATAAGTAACAGGATGTTGGGGTTGTGCTGCATTGAAAATTTCCAAATCTCTTTTCCTTTCTTTGTTTTTTAGAACAGAATTCATTTTCGAGCCTGCCAGGGACTTGCTTGTTCATCGGCTGACACAGGCTCTTTTTGCCTTTTCCATCATCACTACTTACAAAAATTCTGCAGGCCAAATTGCGCCCTCAGTGATCTCTACCCAATTTGATTACGTCCAAATTGTGCTCCTGTCTTAATACAATTTCAGCGTTCGGCAAGACTGCCAGAAATTTTTCTCTTGCAGGACACCCATCATCTCATTTTCTCTCAAACATAACAGAGGTGGATATTTTTTTAACCAGAGAAACAGAGGAATTGTGTAATTAATTTTCTTAAAACTTCATTTCATGGCCATCTAAAAAGAGTTGTCATTGCCCCTGAGTGCATTTCTAGTTAAAGTAATTCTAAAAATAATCTTCCCTCCCTGAATATTGCTAATTGTAGGTAATGGAAAATGAAAATGGCAATGAAGAATCTGCAGAGGCGCATGCATAATCTGTAGGAGACTGAGTAATTGTAGGTCTAAAATAAACAAGGTGAGGAAAGGTAAGAAAGAGTTCAGCAGTGGCTGATGGGTCTGGTCCCCCTCTTTTCACCTCCTGTCTTGTGCTGGCTCTGCCATTTGTCTGCCCGTGCAGTGCAGCTGGTTCAGCATACTAAAGTAGCAGAAAACTGGCCCAGAAAAATGTTTTAAAAAAAGAAATAATTTTCTTCTAGTTTAATGAACTACACAGGTTCATCAAGAGGTTGGGTGAGCACTGAGTGATCATTTGGTGGAAATGAGGGACCAGAGTACCTTGACTGAAAGCTGGAGGAGGAGGAGACTGGACTCGTCCCTTTTGATAGTAGCAAGCTGCTCGTTTGGCACAGTCATCTTGTCTAACCACAGCTGTAGGATTGGCACAGTCGTTTCGTCTAACCACAGCCTCAGATGCTAGAATGGACAACAGTTGCCAGAAGTAGGAGCAAAAAAAGATGCAGCTTTAAAATTCATTGAAAAGTGCTTCACAAGTGTAGGTGTTAGATTTATGTATTTCTTAAAAAAAAAAAAAAAACCAAGCCACCACTGATGTAGTGGTGAAATTAATTGCATAGAATTCTCCAGCTGTTGAACTATGTTAAGAGGAGGTAAAGAGATAACTTGTGGTTTATGTAGAAATCAAAACAAAATTAAACAGGTGTTAAAGGTGATGTAAATGATGGAGTTCCACAGCATGATTTGTCTGGTGGATCATGCTATCGAAAGGGATGGAAAACTTGCACAAAGTGTGGACACAAAGTGGAGATGAAGGCAGCAATCCAGCAGTATGCTCAGAAAAAGTGAGCACAATGCTTCTCTGTTTAAGAGCAATAGTTCTCAGAAGGCGTTGGGGGGGAGAAAGGTACTTTACCTCTTTCTGTCTGTCTGATGCCCAATGCTTATCATTATTATTATTTTAGTATTTATTAAAATGTCTTAGTGGAGACCAAAGGTCTGCAGGTTGGAGTACGTAGCTGCTGTTGTAGAGGGGGTCTAAATTTCAGTATTCCTGTTGCTCCCCCATTGCCCATGATTGGCAGAAGGAAACTGTGCCTTAAATAACTAGTGTTTCTAATTTGAAGGACAGACAATAAGGGATATAAACAGAAAAACAGCAGGGAAAGAAAAAGTCAGTCATTGAAATATCATACTCTATTTTATTAAGAAAATAGGAATGCAACAGGAAATAAAATCAGTGTCACAAGTAAAAGCAGAGAGGAGTTTCAGTCATACACACAGACTGTGTAATACAGTTTACTGTAGTCAGTCCTAGGGAACTGTATTTTCTGAAACACTGTCTGTGCTTAGCTTTGAATAAGGCTTTCACTAATTATTTTTACGCTATAGCTTTGAGCTATTAGTGCAAGACTACATTTTGTGGAGCACTTTCAAAGTATTAGAGAGAACACATTTTCAGTCTTAAAGGGCCTGTCTTGTGTCTTACAACCTCCACAGCAGTTTTTCCTTGATGAGGGGGGCATTTTAGAAATGGCTTGCTGTTTGAAAGAGTGGAAAGAGTTTGAGAACTATTTGGTCCAGCAGGATGTTCTTAAGGCCATTAGGCTGTGTTTAATTAGAGCAGATGTCATGTGTGCTGTAAACCTTATCGTGTCAACCCTGGCAGTAAAGTGGTTTTAAAAGAAGAAGTAGAGATTAGTGGCAGATGGCTGTAACTGCTGATGGGCACAGTAGCCACTTCTGCAACCTGCCTGACAGAGCTGCCAATGCACCTTACTCTTCACCTCAAATACCCTCCGTTACCTGTGTTCCCAGGCTTTGACTTGTTAAGCATACGGGTTGCCAATTGAAATGGATTTCAGGATCCTAGTAGTGACGTGGAGTAAACTGAAAACGTCAGTAGATTGGTATCACATTATTTTTAGGTGTCATCAACCCACGTTTGAACATAGAATTTCTGCTCTGAAAAGCAAGAAAATCAGTCACCTTTTGAGCAACAAAACTCTTCAGGAATTAGTCACGTTCGTTGCACAGCTTAGAACAGCCTGTGAGATTGCTCCGCACTCTGAGCTCATGCCTCCACGTTTCGGTTTGGTTTCGGTGGGATCTTTTTGATTTAAAAACTCCAAGAAACTGTTCTGAAATAACTGCTGTCTTTTGATAACTGATGATGATGAGAGGTTCATCACATAGCAGATAATTCCCAGCGCTTGTGGGTGAATGTTTTCCAGAAAATAAATATAGCTTAGCACATACACTGTTTAGTCATAGCAGATTGCTCTACATCGTAATAAATGTGCATGCATTTTTAAATCTTTTTTCTGTGTCTGACTAGCACAGATTTATTACATGCAGTTAATGTGATGTTGTATCCAGAATTAGATGAATACACGTTTTCAGTAACCTGCCTTTGATGTCCTTTATTTCCCAATTTAAATGAATTCAGTACTGTGAAGGGTGTGTCCAATCAAAGGTGTAGATGTAGAAGCCTTCTCTTTAGGGCGACAGGGGATGACAGTGACAAGCTTGACTTGGAAGTGTTGTTTCTGGTACATGTGAAGGAGTTTCCAGCTCCAAGAGCTAAAGGCTGCTGAATTTCCACCTTTATCCATCCTGTTTTCTCCCCTTACAAGACTGTTAGTGAGCGTTGCAATTGCAGTCGGGACTATGTGATATTTCAGATC
The DNA here is from genome assembly GCF_000690835.1 of Fulmarus glacialis. NCBI lineage: Eukaryota > Metazoa > Chordata > Aves > Procellariiformes > Procellariidae > Fulmarus > Fulmarus glacialis. Next base: position 66,522 of record NW_009199433.1, on the reverse strand, counting down.
TGTCCATTAAGAGGCTAACTCATTCCAGATAAGCCTTGAACAGACAACATTCATTTTTTACTTTGCTCTGAATTTCCTGTGCTTTGTTCTGCATCTGTTTGTGAAAGACTGCGTTATCTTTGAAAGCCTTCATCTTGTTTTCTTTATTCAAGCTATACGCTAAAATGGAAAAAGGGAAGAGCTGGAAGGAGCCCAACTGGAGCAATCTGCCAAGGATCCCACAGAGGGACAGAGCTGGCAACTCCTGAAACCTTTTCAGCTGACCTCTAGTACAATTTGGGAAGCCAGGAGATAAGCCACTTTTCCTGCAAAAGATTTGACCTCAGCCAGCCGTTCTGAGTAATGCCCAAAAACCACACCAACATTTAATTGCATTTTTCTTCTCCTTCACTCATCCCTCACTTAGCTTCAGTAGTGGTCAACCTTAAAAATGTTTCAGTTCAGCCTCTTCCTAGCCTTTGTGTGCATGTGTGTAAACAGACATGTTAGAGGTAAATCGCACCTTGATGTGCTCTGTTTCAGCTAGGTTGCCTCAAAAGCAGGTTCTTCCTAAAACACCTCCCTCAGACAGTGGTGTCTCCTCTGGTGCTGTGAAAGGTGAAAGCGTTTCATAGCCAACTGTTTCTAAAGATGCTCTGTTTAGTATGGCTGCAAAGCACCCCAGTGTTTTTATGTCATGCCTGCTGTGTATGTGGAGAGATTGAAAGAAGCTTAAAAGTGATGAAAATGGCACACAGGGAATACAGTTTTTTCCCTTTCTTCACAACGGGAGAATTTTCTTTCTGCTTCAGGACAGAAATGCTGTCATGATGTTAGCAAAGGGGTGCTAGAGCAATGGTAGAAGCATGTCCTCTCATACAGGACATTGAGAAAGGGCATCTGGGTTGTACTGAAGCGTACAGATGCAGGTGTATTGGATGGGGAGGGTTTTAGAGGAATTTCATCCCCTTCTGTTTTTTCCTGACCCCTGCTCCCTTGCTGTGATGGGATCTCGTTTCAGAGCCTCAGGCTCTCTCTTGCCGTCTGGCTCCCTATGCCAGAAGGAAGCGGTAAGGTTGCTCAGAGCTCAAAACTGAGGCATCATACGGGGGTTGAGGAGAGGCATATTCCTGTTACGCAGTCTGCATAGAGGGCTCAATTCCCCTTCCCTCCTATTGGTTCCTGTGGTGCATCTGTCCAGAAACATGCTGTTTCTCTTCCAAGCAGAAGAGTCCCAACACTTCTTTAACATGACAATCTACTGGACAGGACGGTAAGCAAAGAGCTTTCATCATTTTCCGAACATAATAAAATCTGGTGCTTTCTACAGTAGTTGTTCTGCCTCTTTACATCTCGGGAGGTCAGCAATGATTACCTCCAGGTGGAAATCGTGAATAAGGGATAGAAGTTACCAGAATGTGGCTTGAATTCCAAATCTTCTTGAAACATAGTTGTCGCTACTCTTCTCCCCCCTCCCCAAAATCAATTGAAGATGGTCTTTTGTGCAGTAACTAGGTCTGTGGTTAGGGACTACTTGTCAAGTTTTATTTAGATGGAAACCTGTCCCAGAAGCTTTACCTCATCTCATTGTCCTGCAGGGATGAACTTCAAATGCCGGTTTACATTTGCCTGACAATGACCTTCTCTAATTGGAATGGACAAGACTGTCTTAGCTAAGTAGATAAACACAGCCCATTTGCAATTGTAGATTTAAATGCACTCTTTCATAGATTACCTTCACACAGTATGGCGGTGTCCTTGAATATTTAAAGTCTCATTAACAAGAGACCAGAATTAAAGAGTAAAAGTTCTTTGTGAAAGAAAGGTTTTTGAGCCATGAGCTGATGTTGATCTCTCCTAGGCTGGAGGAAGACTGTTTGGTACAAAGTCCCCTTTATGCCAGCATGGAAGGTGCTCCAATAAAAGTGCATGCAAAGTCTTGAAGGTTGATTAACATCCAGAGCATAACACAGGGTTATATACAAAATACTCTGCTCATAAAGTAGAATAAATGGGCCGTTAGTTAACGCATTGCTTAGCGCAGAAAACCACCTTTCTTTCTGTTACGGGTCTAGGCGTCTGCCATTAACAGCCTGGAAAGCGGACTGTTTTTAGAATAGTTGACTGATTGGAAAAGGGAGTTTAAGATATTGTCTGTGAACTTGAATGTTGGGGTTTATGGGGAAGATGGTTTTGCAGTCCTTCAATTTCCCTGGCGTAGTTGGATGTCGAGATGGTGCTGGATTACCATCTGGCTGGATCAAAATTATAAGTGCTAAGTAAATTTCTGTTTAAAGCTTATCAAATCATCTTGGACTGAGTGGGGATAGTCTCATGAAAAATAAATTTGCAGGAAAACTTAGGAAGGAACAGACTCTGCTGAGAAAGACAGACTGCTCTTCAGTTTGTGCCTTCCTACTTCCAGGAGAAATTCTGCCAGTACAGATGAAGGATTCAGAAATTTTACCAAGGTTTTAGGAAAACAGCTTTCAGTTTTTGTCCAGTGACTGATTTCCCTCCTGATCTAGGTTGACCAGGTTCTTCTTCAGGCAACAGGAACCAGAGAGTAGACTGAAGGAGATGCTGTTCTCCATGTCGGCTCTGTTTCCCTTTACTTGGGTCGAAAGCAATGGAAAAGTACTGTTTTGGTGTCCCCTTTCACGAGAAGACTTCAGTTTCCTAAAGTGCTAGGCATGATAGGAAAAACCTCACTAAGCTTTTGATTTGTTTTTGTTTTCTCTAAAAATGAATGCTATTCTGCAGCTTGGAGGAAGAAGTTAAGGAAAGGTGAGCACTCCTCAGCCCCAAGGATTGGGAGCGGGTGGTAGTGCCAAGTTCAGCAGAAGGATTTGGGGAATTCCTCCAGTATGAAGAGGGAGGAGGTGCCCTCTATAAGAGGCAGGTTTTGTCCCAATGTGGCCTCTTAGGAGCAGAAGAATATTTTGGAAGGCAACACCTACTTTCATAGGGAACGTCCTGCTCTAACCCAGGTGGGGACATGCCAAATGAAAATAGGACTTCAGAGGAATTAATCTGCGAACATGTGAGAAACATCTACTGATTACGTAGTGTGCCCCTTTTCCCCCCAGAAGCTTATAGCTTGACTGGACATAAGTACTGTATTGAGGAAGAAACTGGATATGGCCCTTCTGATTGAGACCTTAACACAGAGCTCGTGCCTTGGTCAATGACAGGATTTCATTGCAGGATCTCACACATCCATCGGAGAACTTAGAAATATGCTGGCTTAGCATTTAATCAGAAACTACTGTGAAAAACAAAGGGAAAGCTGCTGGAACCTCTGCAGATTGCAGAGCTTCCCATGAAGCACGTTTTTCCCCTCAAAATTCACTCAGGTACGATCTATGTTTAAGACTACACAAGCTACAGTTTTACGTACTAACCAGTGATGTGCAGCAGATGTTGTTGAACACGTTTTATGCCATCTCTAGAAACAGAGCATCTCAAACCTGGGTAGGTCCCTGAAACACTGATGCGTGGCTTCCTTCCGAATTGCAGAGAAACTTGTCCTGGTCCAAATCTAGCTGTGTCTGCTGCTGATGCCTGTCGTGAGGGATATTCCTATTTATACTGCTTGCTCTCTGTGAAATGTAGGTCAGGATTTTTAGCTTATGATTGCTCATAAGACAAATAATTCTTAGATACTTCCATGTTAATACCAGAGAATACCTCCTGCTGTTTGCCTACACTCTTCACTGTCTGTCATCATCCTTTTTCCTCCCTTTTAATTCGAAGGAGGAAACTGTGTTTTCCTGTTTCTCCGTGTACTTTTCCTCTCCAGCTACTTGTATTTTTCATTCTGTCTTTGTCGTCTTATTTTCTGTGTTCCCTTTGAAGCAGGAGGGTCTGTTCCTGTGCCGTGCCGTGCCAGGAGGACGACTACAGGCTGCTTGCTGCAGGCTCAGTGTTACAGCCATGGAGATCATAAATTTCTTTTTTTTCTTCTTTCCCCCCGCCTCCTCCCACAAACTCCTGGGCCATTCAGCCTAATGTGAGAGCAGATTGGCCTTAGTATTTGGAGAAAAGATCTATAATAAACACTGGGGACATGCTGGTAGAAAGCATCAGCATGGTATACCAGCTCAGTTGGAGTACTGACTGTACATTAATTCTCTAACTTATAATTAGCTATATTAAATTCCAATTTTCTGAAAGGAACCGTTATCAAATAACACTGTTTGAAATCTCAAAGAAACATAAGGAATGAAAGCTTAGTCCTCTTATGCTTTCATCTTTCAGAAGCAATCCCTATCTCAACATCTTGACCTACATTTTCTTTTTACCCTCTCCAAGAAACATTGTGTGGATTTAGTGTCTCAGAAGGGAGGTAAGGATTTTTTTTATGCATGTGTATGTGTTGACATACAAAGTTTGGGAAAACAAAGAGGCCTTCATGTCCCCAATGACTTTTTTTTTTTAAACTGGAAAGTGTTTTCCATAATATCTCTGAGGCAGATTTTAAGTTCAGAAACAAATTAAATGTAAAAAGTCCACCCCATTCCTTTACAAGTGGTCCACTTTTATCTAGCTAGCTAGCTTCTGCCAGAGCCTGTCCTGATTTTACATACCAGTAGAGAAAAAAATTGGACTCTCCTTCCTTCTCATATCCTGCTCACCACTTGGGATCCAGTCATACAGTTTCTTTTTACCATTAAACAGGATGGGGGGCAGAGGTGTTTAAAATGATGGGTTTGTTCACATTCTTTCTCGCCCTTACTGTGTAGCTGTTTGGTGTTACTAATAAACAGTTTTACATGGGAGCTAAACCTTGACCTGGGCGGCCCAAGCATGCAAAGAAGCAAAGGCTGTCAGTGCATCAAGCAGCTTGTGCAGGTTATGGGCTAACTGGGGTCCCAGCTTTGACGCTGACAGCAATGATTCCTGCTAAGTGTAGTGCCCCTTTTCCAAAATGCAGCGTGGCGTACCTGCAGTGCTGCCTTCCCATTAGGTTGGTCCATCCTCCCCTGTTGGGAGAGTGGCTCCAATACCCACGGTGTGGCTGACACCATCCTTTCTGCCTCGTCCCACCATGTGGGGCTATGGTTATAAAGCAGGATGTCTTCTCCCACTGCAGGATGAATGTTGCTATAGCCTCGTCCCATGGGGGGACAGGCAGAATTCTTCTCCCATTTGTTCAGTATGGTTTTGTTTGGTGTTTTTTGGGGGGCAGAGGGGGGTGTGTGCATTAGCACTTTGAACACACAAAATGCTAAATGCATGCTAAGCGTTAATACTATTTAATAGTCTTTGTAGCTTGAGTTAGGCTTGGTAGAGAGGCCTTGAAACAGTGTAGGAAGGAAATGTTCTAACTCCAACTTTTGTTGTCTGAACTGCTTCAGTCCCTTCAGCTTTTTATAGGGTACTGTGAATGTACAGAGGGATTCCAGTTGTCATTTTCGTCTCTTTTTTTTTTCTTCAGTATTGTCACATCATCTTGAAATAGAGTTATGCAGTGTTTTTTTGAATATCAATAATGTTCTTTTGGCCCTAAATCAGGGGGTTTGGGTTTTTTTTTATTATTGTAGTAATACAGTGGCGAACTTCAGCATACACACAGCCTCTTGGGTATATTTTGAAAGCTCACTTACTGTTTTCATCCTGCATTTCTATGCAGTTCATTGCATGCACCTCCCACTCCCTCATCCCCATTTCTCTGATGCTGTACTTAAAACAAGAAATATGCTAAGGGGTATTAGCCTTCAGTTACATGAATGGTTGAAAGGAAAATTCTGTGCAACAAATCCTTGGGTTGGGGGTGGTGGTGGAAATCAGTATTCTTTAAGTATTGCAAGATAGTACGTTATCTCCTTTGTTTATTTGGCAAGATAAAATTGTTAAATATACATCACTGTATAGTCTTGATTGTATAAGTGTGTGATGATGGTCGTTCCAAGGTTTCTATTAAGTCAGGAAGCAGCTAATGATGTTTTACTTCCCGTTCTGATGCCCCAAAATGTGAGCAAAAAAAGCTGTTTAATAGCAGCAGAATATTTCATGGCAGTGGAATTTCTTTAACTCCTCCGGGGGGTGGTGTGGCGGGAAGTCTCCTTAACATTTCAGAAGCCCTTTCTCCAGCATCGGGTTTTCAAGTGGCTGGCCCCCTACCCCAGCTCTCATCTCTTCCCCCTGTGGTTCGCCTGTAGAGCTCACAAAAGGGAGGTGAAAGTAAGGTTAAGCTGCTGGTCTCAAGAGCTAGAAATAGAGATGGAAATTGCTTAGCATATGAGGAGCGTTTCCTTAAAGGCTGTTACAGTGCTGATGTTCATATGCCGATGCTTTGGAGAACTGCATTAATGCTGGCGAGAATCAGTTGTACCCCCAATTAAAATGAGAACAGTCTCCGCGTACTCTCTGGCAGGTGGCTGAAGTTTACATTATCTGATGTCTTTAAGCTTGTGTCGCTCTTGCTTTGGCCTGTGTGTCATTCCTGTAGCGAGATACTCAGAGCTCAGCTGATGGCTGAGCGTGGGCTCCTCCTGCTTTGTCCCCTCACCTGCTCTCCAGTCACTGCAGCGCTGGAGCCAGTTTGGGAGGGCAGGGGTTCTCCTAAGTGTCTTCCAGCTACAGGTTTATTTTCTGGCGTGTTTTTTTTCATTGCACGTGCCCAGCAGGTGGTTGGCTGCAGTGCATCAGAGACGTCCGCCAACCCCTGCTGCTGCTGTCGGCGTCGCGTAGGAGATGGGCTGGGATCGTTACCTTAGGCAAAGGCTTAGTGCTCGAATAGAGGTGAAATGTCATCGCTCCCGTGCACGCGTATGGCAGAACAATTTGTTCATTCGTGTCGGGCTTTCATACTGCACTTGTGATTTCAGTTTGCAGCGGTTGGTCTAAACGTTTTACTGTCACTGTCACGAGCCTCCTCTCCCCTGACAATAACTCTGCAAACAGATTACAGGGGGCTGAGTCAAAACAGCAGAGCAGCTCTTCATCCCGAGGATGAACTGTACTCCTCCGACCTTTAAGAAAGTGAGGAAATGATACTCACTTGTCCGCCCCCACTTAAAAAGAAATCCCTTCCCCCTGGGAAGGGGTGAATACAGTTCTGCAAGTACAGATTTCACAGAAAGATAGGTGAGTTTTTTTGTTTTGGTTTGGTTTGGTTTTTTAAAGCAACCTGTTTTTGGAAATATGTTTGCTTACTGTATGGAAAAAAAATCTTTTTATGGTCACATTGCTGTTTTATATGTTAAAATCGTGACAGGTATTTGGGGAAAAAAAAAATTATAATCAATTTCGCAAGGTAGATGTAAAACCAGTGACAAGGAGGAAGGCATCCCAAAAGTTCAAAGGCTGAGTTTTGGGGGCTTTCAAGGTGTTTCAGTTTTTGTGTTGTTTTTTGGTGCCTTGTAGCTGCTTTCTGTGAAGGAGAGGAGATAAATGGTACACTGGGTAGGTGGTGTCAAGGGGAAGGGTTCACTCCCAGGAAAAGCAGCTGCTGGTTTTGCCCCGAAGAGAATCGGGCAGTGAGGCGCCAAGCATGGTGGATGAAATTTAGGGTTCCAGAGAAAAAAGCCTGGGAAACCAATAGCTTCAAAAAAAAGTGTTTGAGACTTGCTCAGGCAGCTTTCTTCCCTCCCCTCCTCCTGGGATGTCACAGGGCCTTATGCTGGTGTGGTTGTCAAGCCTATGTTAAGGCTCTCAACAGATACGTGAGCGCTTAGGCTGGCAGGGAATTGGAAATTTGGTTGCAGTCGGTGCCGGTGCAATCCCCGGCATTGCGGGAAGCAGCCTGCCTCCCTGCCGTGCGGCGCTGCCTGGGCTGCCTGCGGTCCAGCTGGGCTGCCCCGACCTCCTGGGGCAGGGGAGGGCCGTCTGGCTTGTTGCTGAAGAGGCTAGGGTCTTAACTTAGAAGTGACTATGGCCTGTTTTTTTAAAGTCAGTGGATATTTAATTGCTCTAAACTCAGAGATCATAATTCAAGCGCTTAGTAGAAGGAGGTGGCATGCCAGAAAAAAAAAAATCCTTGTCAGCGAAAGAGGTTGACAGCTTGAATCTTGGAGCTGGCTGATGGATGATCTCAGAGTTAGGGAGGGCATGTTCACTAAAAAGTTACTGAAAATGTGGAGTGAAAGTAATTAAAATGGTTTAGTTCAAATATCTGTCATATGTTACTTGAGTTCTTATAGGACATCCAGCATTTAGCTCAATTATTTGTTTCTCGGGACAGAAGGAGGACTTTTTCCCTCCTTTTCTTTGACTGAAAGCTCAAAGCATCTCCAGTGAAGAAAGGGCTGAATCTGTACCCATGTCTGCAGGCTGCGTGGGTTGGTCACTCCTGCTGCATCACTGGGCTGTGTGTTCTTGCAGCAAATAAGATCTTCATAGCTCGTGTCATATCAGAGGAAAAAAAATATTTCTTCTATCTGTCTGGAGGGCTGCCCGTGCTCCTGGCAAAATTCATGAAAGGCAAATCCTCAATGACATGCATTAAAGTATTAAATGGGACTGCGCAATTAGAAGTATGTCATTCAGCGTTTGCCTTTCATGGCTTTTGTCACACAGGGGCAGAATTAGAGACAATTAAGCAGAGGATAACCTCCCCAAAAGGGCTTTCTGGCACTTCTCTCGTCCTTTCCCCATCCTTTTTTCTACAACACACTGCTGTGCTAGAATCCTCCTCCTGTTCCAGAGTCTGATGTTTTGCTCACTGTTGAGGCGTATGTAGAAGTCAAGTCCTACATTTATTCCTCTGGTCATTTAATTTAATTTGGTTTACGTGAGAAAGAAGTTAACTCAGGCTGCCTGTTCTTGCTCCTCCGAAGGGCTGGGCTCCCGCAGACAGGCGCAGCGGAGGGCTGGCCCAGCCCCTGCTGGTGATCGCCTTCGTGGACCCAAGATGCTGGCCGACCATGGCTCTGGTTTGAGAAATGGGCCTTTCGTCACCTCCATTGGCCGAGACCATAAGCCTGTCCTGTTTGTGTGATCCCTCACCGCAGATCAGTAGGAACCGTGCTTCATTAGAGGAAAAGCTTGTAGCAAATGTTCATCAAGATGCTGTTTTGCTGTTGTATCTGGTTTCAGGCAGATATACTGTTTTCGAATTATACAGCCTGTAAGGGTTTCCTAGAAATCGTGATAAATATAGCCAAGCCTTGCTAAGCCTCTGGGTTTAAGCTGCACATCTCTCCCTTTTCAGGCTCCCAAGTATTCATTGCTAGCAGTGAGATATTGCATGCCTTTTTATTTCCCTTGTTCTTTTGTTTGCACATTCATATGTTGTATTTTCTTCCAATTAGCAGGCTCTTCCTTGCTTCACTGTGTTTGCCTTTACCTTCTTTCTTCCTCCTTCATTTATACTCTGTGGAGACACAATTGCTAATTTTTACTTTCTAGTGTAGAATAGCTGTTGTCTGGAGACATGCTCTTGGCATAGCTTTCCTCCTCATGTTACTTAAAATACCAGAATGTATTTTTTTAATTTTTTTTTTCATTTTTACTAATCTGTCTAGTCCCTCAGTGCCAAGGTATGGGTATTTTTGAAGCGTGGATTTGTTGTTCCTTTGTCCGTCCACTCGTAGTACAAGCTGAACTCTGAAACGGCATAAGGTATATTACTGAGTCTACAAGAAAATCCCAGTGATGCCGAGGTGGGGGGAAATAATTGACTAAAAAATGGGACTGCTATAGTGGTGTATTACAGTTAAAATGGATCTGTAAAAGTGATTCAGAAAGGGGAGGAATTGCCCTTACTTGGGGCTCACATATAAGTGACAAAGACCTAAAATGCTGACTAGCTTGCTTTACTTAATTCTTATTTACCAGAATAATCCATGCTCTCTCCCTCACATGAGAGGATGTTGGTGAAGAACAGGCAAAAATACTTTGGAAACTGAGTTAGTAACTTTTCTCCAAATAACTGTGAAATAGATTTAAACCAAATAAAAGTGGAAGAAACAAAACATTTTGAAATGAAATGCTTTCTTTCACAGGCATGTTGAGAGCTTCCTTGACTCTCTCCTCTTGTGGGATGTTGCCCTACTGGCTCTCCATTCAGCCATAAAATTCCCCAGAAAAGGCAGAATAAAAAAGACATGATCGTTTTGGCATAAAAACCACAGAATAATTTATTCATATGTCACTCATAATTTTGTTAATACCTGAGAACTTAGACTTTTCTCTCTCTCAGTGGTTATGCCCATTTTTCTATCACTGATATCCTTGAACTAAATAGAGATAAATTACACTTGTGGACCTGCTTGTGCCTGTAATTTCAAATAAAATGCATGTTTAACTCTGTTTCCAGATTGCATATGTTATTACCTAATGAGAGAAGATGTCTTGTAGGACAGACATCCCTGGCATAGCTGCAAATCAAAGGGCATTTGTTCTCCTCGGGGAGAAATAAAGCCATTCTGTCCAGCGCCAAAATCAACATGAGGCACACACCACTGAGGGATTTTAATAATAACTGTCTGTACCCCTCCCTTGCACTTCACTGTGGTGGTTGATCTCACTACCTTTTTTTCACAGGTGGGTGAGCTCTGGGAGGGGAGGTGACCTATCCCGGGCACCTGCTGGGTGGTGGCTGCATCTGGACAGCGTCCAGGTCCCCGCGTCCTAACCAAGCTTTCTTCCTGGTGGTGGTCTTCCCTTGCTTCTACAAAGGGCTTTATTCCTTCTCTACCCACGTCTCTCTGAACAGCAAAGGTCTATACCTGGGATCTTGCATTTGGAGTCCTCTTGTTCCTCCACAGTTTTCTGACTGCAGTCAAGGGGGGCTGAGGGACAGAGGTGGGTGCAAGCTGCAGACATCAAATACTGTGATTCCTTGGCAACACGCGGGAAGAGTATGCGGTCCTCATTTCCCCAGTGCTGACAGGGAGTGCTTACAGTACTATAAAATAAACTGTGTTTCTGTTTGTCAAAACTTAATGACCTTTACATGGCCTGGTTCCTACTTATTAGAAAAGCTGCTGCTCTCCCCTTATCATACAGCTCCAGGGGCAATTGGTAGGAGCTCGATAGCACGGTGGTACTGATATAACAGATAGGGAACAGCTAGTAGTAGGGTGGTGGCCATCAGCTCACTTTCCTCCTCTCTGTTCTGCTTCATTCAGGACAGCCCTAGCTTTTGGGTCTTGGGGCAACTGTTCCTTAGGTTTCCTTTTTTCCCCCTCTTAAAATTTAAAAAAATTGGGGAAATTCAAGGTAGCTATTTGTGGTTTTAAGGTCTGACTTAGTCAGCTTTCTGCATTTGTAGGAAGGGGATTTAGGAGAGATTTATTTGTTCCCCCAGCTTTTTCGGAGTCAGCATTACTGCTGCTATCTCCTTCACCTGTGTATGAACACCTACCCTGCTGCTCAGCCTGTCTGGTACTCCTGTTCCCTCCCTTGTCCAAGCCACGCCACTGTGGAGCCCAGGCTCATGACCTCCCTTCTGCCTTATGAAGAAGAAGGTGCCAGAAGGGGTTGTGTGTCTTGCCTCGGGGAAACGGGGTCGCAGTTTTCATTGTATCCTTAAAAGTGGATAAATGTCTTTTAATCAGAGAGGTGTGTCCCTTTGAATATTTTTTTTTTCCTTTGTATAAACCTAAAATAACAGAAGTATAGTCTTCAAGTGAGGTTTTTCTCAGTATACGGTATGTTGTAGGCATTGGTAGATTTTTTTTTTTTTTTCCTTTAAAAATGTCTTCCAGATGCACATTTCATAAATAAAACTGAGGCTTGAATTATGTCCTATGGCCTGGGGTAGTTTCCTGGCAGAATGAAATTAGGTTCATTTTTGACTGTTATATTCTTATTTCTACCAGTTTAATACCACCACCCCTACCCACCAGCCCCCTCCAAACGAAAACAAAACAAGACACCTTTAAAAGTGTTGTGATGAAACACAGAACAATATAATTTCAATTAATGCTGCTAACAGGTACTTGATAATGGGCTCATATGCAGGAAACAAAGTCACATAAATGTCTCTGGTTGCTTAATAGCAATTTTGGATGAAGATGTAATGGGGGTAAGGAGCTTCTTTCAACCTGTATTATTTAATCAGTTCTCTTTGGTGATCTTGTCTGACAAACACATCTTGTGCTGTAATGTCATTCATGCTTGGCTTCCATAGTAATGATTTATATCTACATATAAAAGCACTCTTCTAGTCATTTATGGAGACTGTACAAGTTATTTGCTAACAGTTTTTGGCATAACAGTACTGCTTTATGCATATGCTTTGTTATGTACCACAATCAACCTAATGTCCAGTGGCTTGTCATATGAAAAGCCCACGTACCATTAATTACCATCATGGTGGCAACACAGAGCATCGTGTGGTATAAACGACGACTGTTTCATGCTGTGGTTTTTTTATTTAGAGACAGAAAACTGTTGTGGTTTTGCATTACCAAATGAGATCAAAGTAGCATTTTCTTTATGACAGCTATCCTTAAAAAAATGGACAGGGAATAGGTATCTCTCATCCCAGAGAAAAATGTTTTGGCTTAGTTTTGTTTTTAAATTATGTTACTACCATGAAAACCCAGTTCTTTAGTCTCTAAGACAACCATGGCATGAAAATAGGCCTTATTTTTGAGGCGTGTTGTCTGTTTAATATGTAATGTGATACCTTGTCATGCTGTGACAATGTGACAGATGGCATTTGCACTGTAAAACTAAATTATCTTTTGTGCATAGCAATACAACAGCTAAATACAGTAACTCTGTACAGTATGCTGATTAATGCAGACTGTTGCAGATGTTTTGGAGATACCAGTATGTTTTAACTTGGCATCAAATCATTAATGGTTTTATTTAAGTGCCTACCAAGATTTTGGTAGTGTTTATGCATGTACTCTGACAAGTAGGGCATTTTTGGTAGAAGATAAATTTAGGGTTACAGACAATGGGATGTTGCAGCTATTTGTCTATTACCTCTGGAAAACTGATGAGGACTACTCATTAATGATACTTTGCAAGTAAACTTGTGTATAAAGTTATAGCTCATAATACACTGTTAAGTCCCATAGTTCTTAGGTTGAAGGAAAACAAGAAGTGTAGGTGAGCCATCAGTTTGTTATATGTAGACTTTGATGCAGAATATTACCTGCTTGAAACTAAGGACCAGAGTAAATATTTAAAGAGCTGAAGGCAATAACTTTTTCTCTGTATATTTTAGGCATAGAACTCGTGTTGGTGGTCTTTCACGGTGCGGTTATACCAAAGAGTTTGTCCATGTTCAGGTGGCACAGACTTCTCAGACCATGGTGTGGGGTGGTTAACCCCCCTGCTTTCTTACATTGCAAATGCATTTGTGGCAGCTTTCCTAAAAGGGACAGTGCAAAAAGAAGAAAATAACTAATTTTTTTTAAACAAAGCTTTCCTGTGCAACTCCCAAGACTGCACAGTTGAAGTTTCGATGGGTATGTTACTCCATAAGTGAACAAAACTTTAGCTCCATGCCTACATAACTACAATCCGTGCTATTGCATGCTCTCATAAATACCACTGTTGTGCCAGTGCGGTGAAGATGCTGCTTCGAGTAAATCCACTTTTTTAACTTCTTGTAACTTGTGTTTGTTTGTTTTGCCAATTGCCCTGGAAACTGGGCCTTTGTATCAGTTTCAGCTTGCAGGGATCAGGGAGGAATGCAAGGAGGGGGGTGCCGAGGGGGAGGCAAACCCAGTATCTCTTGGCAGTGGGAAGTGGGTGTCCCTGTGTGGTCAAGAAGCACCCGGGAGCAGAGTTACGTATTTCATGTATAGCTGAGATCTGCAGTATGGGTCCCCTGCCGTGAACTGTGCGGACCAGCTGACGTTAGGTGTTCATCCCGTATAGAATGCTGTGAATACGGTCGTGTTGAAATCCCCCTTATTTAGGTCAGTTAATGCTTTTGATATCTTTGGCTTGTGTTTGTGTGGTGTTGACTGCTGATTTTTGTAATGTGATGGCTTTGTGGGTTGCCCCTGACTGTGAGAACTGACTGGAAATACAATTGAATGTATTTATTTTCCTAAGCCGCCTTAGGACTGGGAAATGGCAAACTAAAATAGGTGTTGCTGTCCTGTAAGAACATGGAAGTATTCGTGCTCAGATGCCTTTTTGGGATTAGAGTAAGTGATGTAGAAATAGTGTTTCGGAAACATTGTGAAAATCCCTTCACTCAACCACTGTGTTCAACTAACACGCGATACTGAGGTTTGTTCAGATGCTCCCCTTTGGTTTCTTGATTATTCAGTAACTTTAATAATGAAGAACATACCAGTAATTGTAATCTCATTTATTCTTAAAACCAACCAACTAACCCCAAACCCTCCCCTGCATTTTTTCCGTCTTCCCTTATGTTGCTGCTTTCTGCTTCTCTTTTCCTCCTCTGTTTTTATCCTATGCACTTACAATTACATGGTGTTTTATTGTATGGTGCATTCCCAGGTACTGTGATTTTGCATCACGTGTTCAGGTGCTCCCAAGACCTGCCCTGCACATGCCTGTCAGCCATCTCTCCAGATGACCAGAGATGGGTTAGATCATGCCTTGAGAAGAGAGTTGTAGATTGCTGCTAAAAGTGTGTGCGTGTGTCACCAAAAATGGTAAGGTTAGCGAATCTGTACCAGTGTAAATTAAGTCCTGCCTGCACTGGAATAGTAAGTCTTACTTGCTAGACTATTACAAAAAGCGATCTGCTTGAGTCATTGCAAGCCCCCTGAAGTAAGCTCATTTAAGCAGATTTAACTGTTCTTTACACACACTGTTTTTGGTGAAAGGGACATGGCCGTTGCTGGAGAAGGCTCAGCAAGACCTCTGCTCAGTTAACAACTACAGTCAAGAGGCAAAGGGGATAGTGAGATGCAGTGGGAACAAGAGGGAGCACGCTCTTCAAAGGTTGTAAAGCCACGATATCCGGATTCTGTCTGGATCACCCTCACTGCAGAGCCCTTCCTGCATGTGAAAAAACAAACAAACTTGTAGCCACAGACAGATTTGAAAACATTCGGAGTGTGGAAGGCAAATAAAAAGGAGATCATAGAAGTCTCTCTAATAATGACTGAGGTGCAGAGGGCAGAAAGGGCTTTTCTGTTTTCCCCAGCTTATAACAGAGTGCTGCTTTTTCTCAATGCAGTTAGAAGCTGGTAAGTGGGTAAGTGAATAAGTGGATTTTTTTTTTTTGGTCTTTTTAAGCAGCATGTAACTAAAATTGCAGTTTGCTATCGCAGCTTATGTGGAAGTTTAAAAAAGAATTCAGCAAAACTGTGAAGTTGATATTTATGTGGCTAAGATACATTTTAGGAAGGATATTAAGATCTCCATGTTTCAGTTTGAAGCTACCCTTTTTAATTACTGTGAATTAGTAATTGGCCTTTCTCTTAAAGTATCTAGTCTTGATCAATTAGAGCCAGGACAGTGTATTTAAGGGACCATAGATGTCATTTGATATGTGAGTTCCTGTATTTCTGACTTAATTAAATAATTCGTTATTAGTGACTTAGTTAAAGCAGTGTTTATTCGGTGACTTTGAGCTGTTTGGTGTTTCAGTTCCTTTTAAACTTTGGCAGCAAATATGCACTGCTTCACTCTATATATAAATTATTATTTCATGTAAGTCATTTTAATATATGAAATCCTACACTGACTTATAATCCAAGTTGCTGTACTTTCAAATTTAATTTTAATGAGATTTAGGGTTTTTTAAATATTAAAAAAATCTATTTTGACTTTTAAAACAAACACTTTCTATTACAGCAATAAAGTCTATTTTTATCAATCCTGATTTATTCTGCCTAGTTATTCAGGCCTTTTGGTTGGTCACGAGTCCAGCTGCCAGGGGAGAAGGCAGTGAGAGCTGGGGCTGAGATGAGCCCAGTGGGCAAGGGGCAGGCAGCCGCTGCCAGCTCTCCAGCAGCTGAGAACGTAACCAGTCACGGGCTTTGCTGTGAGCCAGGGCTCGCTGGCATTGTGATTTAGAGGTTGAAGGGCGCAGCCATGGAAAAGCAGTAGAGGAACTGTTTGTCCCTTTGATTTTATTTGGCTCTTGATGGCTTGCTGGTTCCTTGACTGTTGCTGGGTGCTCCGAAGTAGCCAGGATTGAAGAGTGGTTCACCTCTTCAGACTATGCAGAAGACCATTTTCTTGCTCGGTTGCTTTTCCCTCTTTACATACATACACAATTGCAGTACTTTGGTTTTAAGAAACACGAACGCTTGCTGCTTCCTATCACTTGGTTAACTTTGGAGAGTCAACCCACATGAATGGATGTGCGCCGGCCTCTGTTCCTGCGGTGCACCAGCAGACCTGTACATCCCGTTAGCTGTACCGGTGCCAACTCATTAATGGTGGTGGAGATGCCCGAGTGTCACTTGGCACAACTGTGGGGTCTGCACCCTATCCTGGGGCTTCCTTTATAGCTCCCAATTGATGAACAGCAGAAAAGAA
>NW_009199433.1:25650-50141 GCF_000690835.1 Fulmarus glacialis | reverse complement strand
GGCGTTTGAAGGAAAAGGTATCTGGGAGCAAACTGAATGCGTTTGATATAAAAATGATTGAGTGGCAATAAACTTTATAACAGCCTACTTCAAGCATGTGCTTTCTCTCCAGTGCTTGGAAGGAGGTTGTGGACTGTGGCTGTCGGTGCCTTTCATCACTTCGGAGTGGATTTTGCAATTATGCTGGCCCTGAAAACCTGTAGAACATGTCACCCGTTCCCATTATTTATCAGTATCTCTCATTTGTAGTTTTATGACTCCGTTTTAGGGCACTTGCTTTAATTGGTTTCAGCTGACGATAGCTAACTTCAGTTATCTGCAATATTATTGCATTTCGGGATGGCGCTGGTTATGATGAATAATAGTAGACAAACCTGTATTTTTCCTTAAGGGACACAAATCCTGCTTGTCTTCCAAGTGCACTGATGGTTTGGCAGGGTGAAAGGATGAATAAAAATTGCTTTCCAAGTGCGTGCAAGTTGACAGCCCAAAAGGTGATTTTCTTGACTCATATACTTCAGGTTGCTGGGTTTTACATATGGCAAGTCTCCAGAACAAATATTGCTTTTGGAAAACCTAATCAAATTCTGCCGTAAGAGTTAAGTTACTGAGTATCAAGCCTCAAATGATATGCTTGATTTAGACTTCTCTGGAGTTTAAAAATTGTAAATTCTATCAGCAGTGGTTTCATGGAAAAATGCAAAGCAAAAGTTGAAACTTTTTTAAGAATAAACTTGGGCACTAGGGCTTCTAGTGTGGGTGAATTCAGCATAGAAATGTAATCTGTTTAATGTTTTTTAAAAGGTC
The DNA here is from genome assembly GCF_000690835.1 of Fulmarus glacialis. Lineage (NCBI taxonomy): Eukaryota > Metazoa > Chordata > Aves > Procellariiformes > Procellariidae > Fulmarus > Fulmarus glacialis. Next base: position 49,334 of record NW_009199433.1, on the reverse strand, counting down.
GCCTTCATTTCCTTGGGAGTGCTTTGAAGAGATGCGGTCACCCCGTGTCGTATCATTGTATTACATTACAAACCTTGTTGTAGTATCATGTGCTGATACTGAAATTTGTGTTATTTGTTGGGTCACAGTTTGAGAGCTCTTTAATGGAAAGGAAGTCTCGAAAGGAATTTAACAGAACGGGAGTGAAAATGTAAATTGGGTCATTTAACTTCTCCATGCCAGTCTCAGGCTAGCTAGAAAAGACATTTTAATGCAAAAATTGGTGCTTAGTTTCAAATTTTGCTTTGTGGGCTCCATATTAGGAAGAAAAAAATTGAGCTACCAGCTCATTGCATCTTCTCCACAAAAAAAACCCAGACTTCTGCTTTGTAGGTAGTATTTTAAAAACAGCGTACAAAAACTGCAGCATGTGGCCACCATGTAGCCACTTCTGACTCCAGATCAAGAGAAATTCGGTGTAGTTCAGAATGAGTAGGAGCAAACTTCGACTGGAAAAAGAAGGGAATGATAATGATGTAGTGATATGATGCAGACTTTGGATTAGGCTGTTTAAAAATGGGCAGAGTGATTAGACTGGAATCGGAAGCGCTGAAAGGTTCGTAGGAATGTATCGCACTCAGTCATAGTGCCCAAGGGAGAAGTGAATAAATGGCCTTGCGGGGAGGGAGCGTTTGGCCGTGGCTGTGGCCGAGACGCCAGTACTTAGAGCAGATAGCTTGCCGGAGGAGGTGCCTTGCCCTTGCTCTGTTATGCTTCAGTGTCTCTTTGAAACTGAATTTGGTTGAATGCTCGGTTATGCGATGAGTAAGTGCATTGATGGTGCTAAACGGTGATTTTCCTGAAAACAGAGGTCTGAAATGGTGTAGCACTGATGTAGCACTGGTGGAAAGTTTTGAACTGCTGTTATTAGTAAGCATTTTTGGTTTAGTACTCTTAAGCCTTGCTGCCCAGCTTATCTTGGAAGGGGACGGCCTCCTCCCTGTTTTCTTTCTAAGGTGCAGTTATAAAAAGGGGGACTGACCAAAGGAAGGGAGTCCTGCCAGTGTTTCTCTGAGGAAGTAAAGCTGTGAAACAAAGCTTTGTTATGCCATGTGCAAAAGTATTTTGGTGGAGAGATGGGAAAGCATTCTCCTGGATAAAATTGCAGCTCCTCTGGTAATAAGCTCTTAAAACACTGAGTAAATACTGAACTGATAAAATTCTTAGTGATTTTCCTCCCTCTCATGCCAAAGCCTACTGGAGAATATGTTACTACTATAATTTTTCCTTAAGTCTGAGCGGCTTCACTGTCTGTTGTTGTTTGTAAGAATCAAATTATATTAATAATTTGAGTAGAATATGCAAAATTTGTTAAATGTTATGCTTTTGTAGGGCCCAATGCTTTCTACCATGTATGTGACTCTGCTTGCTGTAGTATTCCTCCAGGAGAGATAAGGCACAAAAGGGAAGGCAGCTGTGGCAGACGTTTCCCCTACCTTGTGTACCTTTGCTGGCAGTCTGGAGTTTCTGTAGTTCAGTCACATTTGGCTAGAAGAATCGGAGTTGAGAAACAGAAGTTTGATGTTCACCCCTTGGGATTTAGGATTTTTTTTAAAAGGATCATAAATTGCAATAGTTGGAAGCAGCAGAATGAAGAGCAAGATGACGACAAATTGACCAAACAGCAGCTTAATTTTGTATTGATCTACAGAGGAATTCAAAAGGCTCTCACCTATGCCAGTCAACAGGAATTCTGTAAAACAGGGATGAGTTTGTGACTCTAAGCTGTGTCCCTTTTTGAGTAAGGGATGTGACAAGATTATAAATACGACTGCAAACACCCGTAGTGTAGTTATTTAGGACTGGGGGCTTACAGTTAACCAAATTGGAAACACACTATCAGGCAGGTTCTAAGATACCTCTGTGCAAAATCAATGTTACCACCATATCTCTTTGCAAGATGGTTGCTTTGGGCGTCAACTCTCTACTGTTAGTGTCACACTTGAATTTTTATAAAATCCGTTTGGCACTGGTAATGCAGGTTTTGAATATTGTGTACTACTTTGTCACGTTTGCAGGACTTCTCACTAATGGCCAATCTAAAGGATTAGGACCAGGATCAGAACAGCTGGAGAATGAGAAGGACGATGCATCACAAGTGTCCTCAACGAGCAACGATGTTAGTTCTTCAGATTTTGAAGAAGGGCCCTCGAGGAAAAGGTCAGTAGTGCATTATGATTAAAGTATAGCCTTTCTGCTTTGTCCCTTTTGTGCTATAAGGTGGTGATTATGTTATCAGTGGGGTATGGTTGCACATACTGCCCTACCATAAACAGACTTTCCAGTGTGGAGTCCTTCTATTAACAGTGAGGATATAGTAAATTTTGCTTCATCCATTGCTCCATCCATAGATGGTTCTTCTTGTTGTTTTGGAAAGCACGGAAAAGCAGTTGTTGTTCTGCAGTAGGTGATGGCTAAATTAAATGCCTTAAGACTCTCTCCCCTCCTGCCCTCCCTCGTCCTCCCCTGGCTTTGGCCTCTTGGGGACATGTCAATACATATGTGTGTGTAATTCCAAGGAAAGCATCACTAATGGTTAGTGGTTAGTGTTACTGTTGTTATTTTTAATTTTCTGTGAATGAAACCATGTGAAGTTAAAAAAAATAGATGCTTCTCAGCAGAGAAACTGTATAGCAAGGCAGTGTGGTGTGTATTGGTTGCAGAGGACTACTTTGAGATATTGCTTTAGGAAGCTGCCTCCTCTTTCCTAGAAGTCAGTTATGAGGTCCTTGTTGAACTCTTAAGAGTTTTTATCCCGAATGTGCAAAATGTGGGTTAAAATGGTAGAACTCAAGCCAATCTATTATAGAAAATATGCTGAGAATGTAGGAGGCTGGGAGTTGTCCTCCGTATGAAGTAAGAACCAAAACAGGCTGTCTGAAAAATGCCATTTAAAAAGAGAGAAACAGAAAATGCTTTCTCAACCTTTTTACTTCACACTCCTTGCATCCTAGTCCCAAGCCAAAATGAACCGTAAAATAAAGTTCTTCTTCAAACAAAAGAAGTATTCCTCTTTTCTGTGTGACCTTATGGTTCCCCTGAGAAGCCCGATGGGGTAAGGAGAGTGGTGCTTTCCTGGACACCCCCGTGTTCCTATATCCCCCACTCCTGGTCCCCACAACCTTTTCTACCCCCCCAGCAACAAACTCACAGTCTAGTTAATATGCCCATGTAGCTCCTCTAGTGTATCAGAATAAAATTTGTATTATCTTCTATACTGGTAGAAATTTTGTAAAGCTTACTGCATCCTACTGCTGGTCTGGGGAAAAATATTTGTGTGTTTATTTTTGGCTTTATGAGATATAATGGAGGCTTGAAAATGGTTTCTGCTTAGAAATTTAGGTGACATCCACTGTAGGTGTGATCCTGGGAGACAGTGGTCATCATTTCACGGCGTTGCCACTGTTGCTTGCACATTATCTTAAGGAATTTTTGCTGCCCTCTGCGCTTGCTTTGTCCCCTTGTTCCTCAGCCGTGCTGAAACAACCACTTGCAGGGTCACATCATGAGTAGGTTCAAGGAGCTGGTTAGGATTAAAAATAATAGCGAGAGGGAGACAGATTGAGACTCTTTGCCAGGGTTCTTTATTTTTATCCTACATGAGTTTTCATCTCCTGTCCACAGCATGGCTGCAGGAGCAGCTGCCAGTGCAACCGAGGGGGCATCCCCTTCCTCTCTTGGGGCTGGCAAGGGGCAGGAGGGCTTGTCCCTTACACTGACCCTGCTTCTGGTGCCCTGCACAGTCCAGCTTCAGAAATGAGTGGGATTGCTACATCACCGTCCCAAGAAACTGCATTTGAGTATTGCGGGCGAAATTTTTTTTGAGGAATATTTGCTAGTTTTTGGCTGTGGGATTTTAGACACTTGAGAAGCAGCTGGGTGGTTCAGGCTTAATAATAGGGAACTCAGTACCTTTGGTATTTTTCGGGTTAAAAAACAAAAAACCCTCCCAAAACAGAAGCTAAGATGAAAAATATCTTTCTGGCATTTGTGAAAGACAAGGCATCATTTTAGCTCTTCTTCATGCATCATGAACTGTTGACATAACATTACGTTTGTTGCTGCAGTTGCTGTGAAGGAGAATGTTCCTGTTTTGTTTCCATTTACACCCAACACAGACTTTTATCTACCTTTTTCCTCCCCCAGCTTCCTCTTCGCAGACAGACCTCTTCTGGGTTCCTTCTCTTAAGCTATATTGCAGCATGTTGAGTGTTTTGATACCTTCTCTTGTTTCCTTTTAGGTTTTTTGTTTTGTTTAGCTGAATATGTAATGTTTCCTCGATCCAGGTCATCTTGGGATCCCACAAAGAGTTGTGCCAGGAATACTGGGTGGACAAAGGACCTGCAGGAGGATGAGGAAGGGGGATGGGACTGAGATGGGATCTGTGGTTCACTGCCTCAGCTCATCAAGTTTTGAGAAATTGTGCCCTCCTTGTCTTCCCCGTGCTTCCTCAAAATCAAACTTTTCAATTGTCTGTTCAGCTGTGTGTACAATTAATGGCACTCTTGCACTAAAATACAAATTTAAACACTGTAGCTTTAGCATGTACTTCATGCAGTTTTTTTTCCCTCCCCAAAACGAGTATTTGTCTTCTTGAAATACTGTGGTATATAGCTGGTGGTATATGCAGTGACATGATTTTAGGGATTGGTGCACTTAGTGAAGCATACGTGTTTGGAACTTGCTCTATATAATACAGTGAGTTTTGAGTACCAGGTTTCCTGTGGTGTTTTTTATGGGTTGTGGGGGTTTTTTTTAGTGTATGGCAGGAATGTTTCTTTTGGAAACTTGAACCTGTCATCTTCTAGAGGAATAGGTCACCTGTATTTCACACCAGTGATGGAAACAAAAAGAGCGCTAAGCAAGTAAACATAGTAAATAAGGGAGGGGGGCTCCAGTTTGTTTAGTAATTTAAGGCTCTGGTTTGACCTTGCAGTTCTTCAGTGTAATGGCAGGCTGGTACCGTGGAGGCAAATAGCCTCTTCCCAGTTTCTTCTTCCTTCCTCTTCCCGGCCGTCGTGTCTGGCAATCTTCTGGCCCCCAGGTTGGTCAGTTCAGTGGGCTGATCTGGCAGCATTTTCCCCCCACTGCTAGAGCAAGTCACGTTATATAAATGGAATAGGGAGATAGATTCATGCGTGTGTGCAGCATGTGTATGTTTAATTTGCATTTATAGTTGATCCAAACTCTTCCAGTTTCAGAAATGATTTGCATGAGAGCCTGGATGAATAGCAAGTGCCAATTCTCGTAGCAAGCTGAGTGGAGGGTGAGTTTGCTAGCGGTTAGCATTGCCTTGTGGTCTCACTATGCCAGCCATCTCTGGTGTAGATTTTCCTTGGGTTAAAACTAGGCAGTGGATGCTCCCAGTGAGTTACTGGTCAGAGGACTTAGTTGTAGATAGATAGGTGCTGACAAGTGTCTGTGGGGGAGGTAAATCCCTACCAGTCTGCCTGTTGACCAGTGAAGGGATTACTGCTGAGTATTCCTTATTTCACACGTACATGCAAAGCTGCGTAACACAACAGTAGAACCCCCAACCAAGCGCTGCTTCAGGTTTATCATATCTATTTTTTTTCAGTTTCGACCCCTTTCCCAGTACCGTAACTTGATTGAAGAGCCACACATGCTGTAAAGAGAGCATCGTGATGGGAGGAAAGAGGTTGTGATTCTGGTGAAAGTATGCTGATTTAATATAATGATGCAGATTTTGTTCAGAAACTCACTTAGATACTTTTGTTTGGTGGACCAGGCTTTTGAACGCTGTGGCCCAGTGCTGTTAGGCTTCAAATGGCTCCACCTAGTCTCTGTAGGTACTTTGTCAGTAATTAACACCTTTGCTTTCTGGGAACGGGAGGAAGCTTCCTACACAGCCAGGTTTGCAGCCAATGGGGAAAGTCCCATCTCCATTTCTTTTTAAGTGTAGGGTTTTAAATTGCAACAGAAACCATGGAACAGTACTGAAAGTGTGCAACCTGCCATTTTGTGATGCTGCAGGTTTCAGCTGTGATAGCTTGGTGGTGGTAAGGAGGGAAAGAAGTACATGTACAGCTTTGCCTGTGCAAAGTCTCCAGATCAGTCGAAAAATTACAAGCCCTACTTACAGAATAAATAGGGTTTAAGGAGGATTGGCAGGGGCAATAGTGGTAAGCTCAGGACTTCAAAATATTTAGATTTGTTTGAGTTTCCACTCAAAGAATGGGCAATACTTGCTTTGGTCTGAGCTGTTACAAGGGACCAAGTCTGGGGGGAAGCAGAGGGTTAATCGTGAGTAGTAAATACTACTTTCAGCCAGTAAAGAGGTGTCAGTGTTATTCTAACATTTGGCAAAAGCTAAGCATTTGAATGTTACACTGAATCTGTTGTGTAATAGGTTGCTGCCTAACTGCCTTGTAAGTGAGAGCAGTTGCTAGTTTGTTCAATGGTTTTGGTAGGTGGTGAACAAAAGCGTTGGTATACAGGCTTGGTAAACTACCAGGCTGGATGGTCTTCACCGAGTAAAGACCGTGCATTTTCAAAACCCATAAAAAAGGTAATTGCTGAAGGAGAAGTGTAACTTCAATGTAGCTGCATGTTCTTGGTATGAATCTCCAATTTCCAGCTATGATTCGCAGTTGAGAAGGTTAATAGGTAACAGGCCAAAGGTGTTCGAGTCACTGTGCTGGATGCTCCTACATTTTTATGGGCAACTCTTAGACTACAACCACTGGCAATTAGTAACAGTGTGCAGAGACAGCTATATGTTTTCTAGCAACAGTTGCTCACCTTACCCAGGAAAAGACATGTGCAGAGCAGACTTGGTGTGACAGTATGTTAATCTTTGGTGATAGTAGGCTATTGCTTGCTTCCTGTTACTAATCAGGTGGCTACTCATTTACATGACCCCCTTTCCAGAAATGCACACAAGGAATTGCCAAATGCACAAACGCATTTATCTTTTATTGTAAAGTTCTGTTAATAGAAGGCTGTGAGAAGTGGGAGGAGGTTGACTGATTTTAAGAGTCGTTAAGCTTTAAATTTGGGGGTTTTTTTACTTAATGTTAGAATATTTTCTCTATTAAGGGGGACAAAGAGGTTTGTTTAGTTTAGAAGAAAAAAAGGGTTGAAGAAATTTCCCCCCCTTGCAGGAGCGGCAGAGTGGATGCATGTCCCCCCCTGGACCGAGGGTGTGCACAGCTCCCAGGAGAAGACGCTTTGTCCAGTTCTGCTACAGGGAAGGTTGCTGGCAGCAGGAGAAAGGGACAACCCACTGGGGAGCAGTAGTATTTTAAGCTGCTACAGTAGATTGGCCAGAAATTGCTTATTAGGAATCTTCTGAGGCCTTTAATTAATACAGCAGCTTTCTGCTAACGGTCTCAAGCATGTGACAATCAGAAGTGTGATTGTGTGCTACAGCAAGGCCAATCTGTGGGATGTGCTCCTGCCCCTTGCCTCGTGCTGGCTCCCTGCTGCCTGCTCCATTTGCCTGTTTGTCTTTTTTAAAAATTTTTATTTTTAGATGCCAATTTAACTCCCTGCACTGGCTCACTGTGGGGCAAGATGAGTGTCAAGGTTTGTCAAATGAAAAAGTGGGAGTATGTGGCCAAGGAGGGGGAGGCAAGTACACTGGTCTCCTTTGGCTGGTGGCCGCACAGCTGCTAGGCTGGCAGAGCCGTATTGCACCCTCAGCACAAAAAAAGCCAGTCAAGGGTAGGCAAGCTTCTGTGTATTAGGCAAGCTGCTAATTTAAGTGGTTTCTTTTAGTGATACATCCTTCTCAACTTGAACTGCAAAAGACTTTCTTGCAGCAGAGCTGTCAAAAGATTGAGGGGACTCGGGGTTGGTTTCTTTTTTTCTTTTTTTGTTGTCAGATTGTTTTTATAGTTAATAATGAACCGTCTCTTTAGCACTAGACTTAGCACCTTCCCTGCAAGATGTAAAACAAGGTCAATCGCGTTCCCACATATGTAAGTTTGTGAGGGATTTCTACTTGGTATTGTAGATGATGGAGAGAGCAGTGTATTATGACTCAGGTGTGAAAGTGGGAGACTGCTCATAATATCAAAGTGTTTTTCCAGGACCTTTTTAGTGATAATTGAAACACTATATAACGTATTTGTGTTCAGCTGTTGCCTGCTACCACATAATGTAATCCCACTTATCAACCAGGTGCTTCTATTATTTTTTTCGAATTTCAGTAGGTTGTGCAAATCTGCACTAGTTATTTCCTTACGAAGAACTACATTGATCCACAATAAAACCAAAATGGCAGTAAGATTTATGTATAATAATTTTTTTTTTTTTTAACCCCCCTCTGGAAATTCTAATACGAGTGGAATATATTTTTAGTGCAGCACATTTATATTTAAATAACAAGCCTTATGAACAAAACAATAATAGTCCATTGGAGTGGACTTGCACAGGAATAGTAAAAAGACAGATTGCCTGCTTTATAATGCAAGTCAAGGGGATCATTCTATGTAGTTTAAAAAGGAAAAAATCAGGTGATTAATGTTCTTTCAGTATTTTCATAAGGAACAAACAGAAGTTGTTGACATGGATTCTTCTATCTGACAGGCAGAGAATCTGGGAACACTATCACTTTGTGGGTAGACAGCTATGTAAACAACTTGTCTGAGTAGTGATTTAATAATTATGAAGGTACGATTTATAGCAGCTGAGAAGTGTTAAGCAATGTCCGATTCAAACTCGCTTGTCCTCACCTGCCACCTTCTCTTCAGAAGTCAGAGTTGCAGGAGGAGGTCTTCATGACCTTGAGCTTGGGCTTGTCCCCTGAGGGACCAGGGGAGTTTCTAAAGCCAGACTGGACGTGTGCAGTTGTTTCTGTGGTTCTGTGTATAGCAAACGCTCTTTCAGCTGCTTGATAATTCATCCCTACTGTCATTCACTTTATTTGTATGTCTCACCCCTGTGTATGACAGGCCAGATGTTGACTGCTTAAATACCAGGGAGAGGTTGCTCTGAACTCACGTAGGAAATAATTGATTCTGTACTGAAAGACACTTTTTCCAAGCAAATCTGTGTGTTGATGTGAAAGAGGTTTTTTGATGCGCATAAGCCACTGTCTGTATAAGAATCTAGCCTGATGTTTGGGTTTACATAACGCTTCGCCACATCTGATTTCTTCTATCATTTTCCACGTGCATCTGTGCTGTTGCTTGGCCTTCTCTTAACTTGATATTACAGTTCAGCTACTGACTGATGGCTCAGCCCAGTGCCCAGACTGCTGCCGCTTGGGGAGAGGAGCCACCTGTCCGATTTGATCCTGTTTTAGAACCTTCTTGACTTGTTCCTCTCTGAAAATTATCTTTCTATTACTCTGCTGTCCAGACAGTGAGGCATTTATGGAGAATCTACTTAGGTGGCATTTCAAAAAGACAGGTTGTTATTAAAACCATTTTCCATTGAGGACTGTATCTGGACAGCCAGTGAGTGTTTTTTCTTCCCAAAGCCCCATGCTACTTCAGAAGAAATGTTACATGTGGTGGATGTTCCCAGGGATTTGTCATGTTAGCAGAGACGGACTCGTTGCTGTGCCCTTAGCTGTTTCTGGCTGTTGCTGCTGTTCCAAAGCCAAGCCACCTCATCCTAAATAGCAGAAACATGGATAACTTGAAATACGTATATTTTTTGCTTTGGGTCTTGTTACCCTCGTAAGTAAAATGTTGCATCCTCACCAAACAAACATTGAGGCCCATGAGATCTCCTACAGCTTTCACTGCTCACTCCATGAATCCATTTCCATGATCCTGCAGCATGAATGGGGGGGACGGGGGAAACCAACCCAAACATTCACATGTATTTCAAATGAATGTCTTTCCACTTATTCCTCCATTCATAATTCCCCCCAAATGAATTTAAAATCAAAGACAGGAAGAAAAAAAAAGGTATATAATTGTATTTTGAAGATCATGGCAATGCCATGATTTTTTTCTGTTAAATTATTTTAAAGAATGGGATTCTGTTTTAAAATTTTGATTCCTAGAGATTAGCCATCCTAGCATTTGCAGTGGTCTTATTCTTTTGGAAAAGAAGAGATTACTTAATGAGAAAACATTCAGTACCATCAAGTATGCGTAAGATTTCAGAATTAAGTGAAACAGATTCAGCTTCTTGCATAAAACTAAAATTTGAGCTTAAAAAAATGTCAACAGATAAAAATAATTCTAGCAAGAATAAAAGGCCAAGAATGGAAAAGCAGAAACCTGTTCCTGAAATAAAGATGTAAAATGCTGTAATATTTGGCAGTAAGTAGTTTGCTGAGATTAAACTTAGTAACAATTTTATGAAGTAAGGCCACTTTCTAGTGGTCTTTTGAAGGATTAGGAAACAAAGGATATGGGAAGAGAAGTACAGTCTGAAGATTCTTGATATTTTCTACTTTGTAGTAATAGTAGGCTCCTGATCTTTTAATTCAGTCTAACATTTGGAATGTAAGGCTGATTTGCCAGAAGAAATTTTTCATTTTGTTGTGATACGCTGGGCATGATTTAGTAGGCTGCATTACTATAGCTTCTCCAGTGTCCAAACAACATCTCAGAAGATTTTGCTGCTAAGTGCTGTAAGACCTAGTTTGTGTTTTAACTAATATTTAAGCAAACTGGTGATGGAAGCATCTAGTTTCTTTTATATGGATGTTTAGAGGAGACTTACTGTGGGCTGTTTGAATACATCATTTCTGTTATAATTCTGACCTGAGTGTTTTGTGTGTGCCCTGAGTTAAAAGCCAGCCTGGGTTGGAATAACATCCTATGGACTGTGCAAAGATCATGATATTAAAAAAAACAAACAGAGCACCATTCCAATATTTTAAAGTGGAAGTGTATCCTAACATTGAGTTTTAAGTATATTTGGGGTTTTTTTGTATTTTTTATAAGTGTTTGAAGATTGTATTTATGCTGTATGCTGGTTTGGTGTATACTAAACTGTAGGAAATCTTATTCTGTATTTATTCCTGTGGCTGATCTGGACAATGCATGAGTGGTAGGAATATATTCTTGACATGTTCCTTGCAAATGGCAGTGTGAGCGTGGGCTACTGCTGATTCACCAAAACTGACCGCAGTGCGGGTGTTAGTGTTATTATGGGTCAGATCAAAGCAGATGTTATCCCAAGTAGGGAGTGGGTTTCAAGACTCCCAGATGGATCAGAGAGGTGTGGGGTGATGTGAGCACCGGTCAGAAATAGGGCAGTCCTTATCACCAGCATTGAAGCTTGGGAGTGTAAGAGTTTTCTAGCTCTTGTGTTGATAGAAGAATCACAGGCATTTTACATATATGGCCTAGCTTATGCTCGTATAGTGCTTTGCCTTTATTTTCTTTCATTGCTGCATCCAGTAGCACAGGATTTCCTGAGGGAAGCTAATTTTTTTTTTTCTTCTTAACCTGAACATTTGTATTTTTACTATTTTAATGGTATGTTTATTGTTAAATAATTTGTACAGTAATGGCCATGACATCATTATGTTTTAATTTTATGCTTTCCATCTTTGCTTTTCTCTCTTGGTATTTGTTCTTGGCTCTGATTAAATAAACTAAAGCTTAAGGGATCATTGACCATGTGGCAAATTATTTGCAAGTTTGTGCTGTTTGTTTTTTTTTTCCCAGTTCCACTGGTAGCATCCTTTTTTCAGCTTTCAGACAAGTTTTCCCCTGAGTTTCATAGTGGTAGTTACTATGGAGATGGCTGTCCACTCTTCCTCTTCTCCCCCCTTGCCCTCCTCCTTTCCTGGAGCTCCTGCAGCTGTTATTTATCTTTTCAATAAAGTAAGTAGATTTTTTACTAGACCTCGTTTCTAATATCTCTTCTATTGCAACATGTCATTTGCCTGTAACGCTTTCACTTTCATGAAATCCTGTAGATACTCGTTTAGATGAATGAAAAATTTGGGGTATGAGTAGAGAGTGAGGAGATCCCTAGTTAAAAGGGTCAGTCCTGGAGCTATTATCTGATTTGATCTTTCTTCACAGTTGAAGAGCTGTTCATTGGAGTCATAATTCTGCAAAATGAATTAACTGATAACGTGTGTGTGTATGTACGCTGAGTGTCTAGGATAGCTTTTAGAATTTATTTATTTTAAATAGCAGCTTTTGGAATTCAATATAAACATTCTGGTGCAAGTTAAAATTTCTCTGATGAAGAAATGAAAACTTGAGACAACACATCATTAGCCTTTTAAGTCTGAGACACTTTTCTTTGCACCTCATCATAATTTTGATAGCTCTTTATACAGCTTTATATATTCCAGCTTTAACAGAGAAACGTGGAGGTTTGGGTAGTCAGCTGTTCTCCAACAGATAGGATATTTTCCTTTGCACGTGTGCTATTCTATTTCTGAACCCCTTGTCTTGGGGAAGCGTTGTTTCACTTGGTGTCAGTGGTTTGGTGTCAGTGGTTTGTTGAATGACGTAGAGATTTGAAACGTGCTCTCCAGCCAAGAAGTTCTACCACAACTACCTGGCCGAGGGACATCCCACCCAGAAAGCCAGCGTAGCTGCACTGCTGTTTTGATGAACGCTTGTTTCTTATGGTAGCTGCATCTTCAGAGGTTTTCCCTCTTTCTTTAGGGAGATCTTGCCCTAGGTGTTTATGAATTGCTATGTTGCATTGTTTTTCTTTGGCCTGCTGAGCACTGTCATCTGTGGCTTTCCACAATCAGGAGCCTACTGAGAAGTCCCTCTGTTTTATAACAGCGTAAATACCGTACCTTGGGCTGTTGGTCAGATAATGCAAATCACTTTGCCTCCTTTTGAGAGTGTTGGGTTGAAATTACAGCCTAATGGCCCACTATGCAGCCAGGGGATACAGGGTGAGGAGGAGCGTGCTTCCCCTGACCCCATTTGTACCGGCTCTGGCACGATTTGCCACCTCGCAAAAGCAAAGGCAGGTGATTTTCTGTTAGGTTAGTGGGACTGGTCTCAGGGACAGATCCCCTGGGCACCTCAGTGAGCGCAGCAGAGGTGGTTGTGGGGAGAAAGAGGAAGAGGAGGAGCATCAACCCCTATGGGTGGTGGCAGGCTGCCCCAATCAGCTCAGCCCTCCAGGGTAACATTGCTCTCGGATTCATTCTAAGCAAGCAAACACCTTGTCTCTTTTGGTCGTTCCTCCTTCCCAATGAGGTGAGGGAGAGACTCTGAAACCCTTTGCTTTTTGTCTTCTGTTCTCTTTTATTATGCCTTAGATTATTCCTGGCCCTGTGACAATTTGTTCTGCAAGTTGTCAAGCAAAATGTATATTTAAAAATAAATTACTCTAAAATTTTAATCAACTCTTTTTTTAGAAGGGAGTCTCATGTTTTTCTTTTGCATACGTCTAGTTTGCTGTGAAAGTGAGCAGCTGGGACTTTCTTGATTACTTCTATTTTTAGTGTTGTCTTCTTTGCACCTGCGTGTTGAAAATCATGAATTTTTCTTAACAGGGATTGAGAAGTCTTTCAACCCCCCTGACTCTTAGGTCAGAAGCCTGAAACCGAGCTGGCCTGCTAATTGCGGTATCTTGGTGTGCTTGGACTTTTTATGTTTATGTTACACTGGAAAAATTGACCACTATTGATTTTTCTTGAAATCTAGTTCATCCCACCCAGTTGATTCATAAGAGAACAAGAAGACAAACCAGGTGTGGCACAATTTCTGAGAACCTCGCTTTTACGTCTCTAGGCCTATGAAATCTTCTCATTACCTGAAAATTAGATTGTAAGTATTGAGTGCATACTTAGGCAAATGTTACCATGCAATCAAGGTTTGGTTTTTATCAGTTTTATTTCATTTCTGTTATGTAGAAATCTGGTCGTCAAATTTGCTTTTGATACATATGCTACATGCTGTACCAGTTTAAGAGTACTTAATTGCTTCCAGTTTCCAGATGGACTGCAAAATAAACTTTAAAGGTGAATCAGATGAGAAATGGAAAAACAGGGGAGGTAGCATTTGAGTAAAGGCCACGCTGTTCTTATCAGGAGAATTAACTGGAGTAATTCTGAAAAAGAACACATGAAAAAAAGGTTGTTTCTTCCTTGAAGCTTACAGTCGCAGAACCCTACTAGAACATGAATTCAAACATTTGTTCCTCTTTGTGAAATAAAACCACTGTATCTCCTAATAGCCTAGTACCGTAGGTACAGGATAGGGAACATGCATGTTCAAATTCTTGCGGTATTATGTGGCCTTGCATGTCACTTAATTGCTGTATCTCTCTTCCATCTTCAAAATTAATTGGAAGAGTTTTGAGGGATTTAAGTTCAGAGTAATATTTGTTTTTTGTTTTGAAGAGTAAAGTAAAAATAAATTAGATTATTTGTTTATACGTTTTATTTTTATATATGTGTCTATTTTTGGATTTATGTATTTATGTCTCCACTTCCTTGTTCTGATATTAAATTAACATAGATATTCATAAATAAACAAAAAATAAATTATCTCCCTGCAGGAGGATTTTGAGAGTGCTTTATCAGCACAACTGCATTCAAATGCATTTTTAAATAACAAGAGTTAACTCCTGGGTCCACTGAAAGACAGCACTTACTCGTCATTGATTTCAGTGGGTCAGTCATTTTCCTAAGATGTCTGCAGGCCAAAGAATGCTGTAAATTACGTGCCCCTGGTTTTGACTGCACTTGGAGTAGCCCTGCTTAGTATCCTTCTGTTTTTCCAGATTCTTCAGCAGTCTTGCTTATTTTCCTTTTCAGTTATTTTATTCTATGTATGCTGGAGTTTTACACCACAGAAAGAGCCATCACAAAGTGATGCCACGTACTTTCCGCCATGTATTTCCCCAAGGCTCTTACCTGGCTCATGTCAGCTTGCTGCCTCTCTTGAAGTTGGTCAGTGTGAACTCTGAGAAATTAAGTATTTATTGAATGGATGGCTGCCGATCTGGGTCTCGTACTTGTTGGGTACTTGATTATTTTAGTGTCAGAGAAAGACGTCCTCTTCACCCACAGGGTTGGTCATTCAAAGCCTTTTGTGCCAAGTATGTGTTGGTGTTGAAGGTCCTATGTCGCATCATTTCCTCTGAAGCTATAGCTTATGTGCAGGGTTACTAATTCAATGGGAGTACAAAGAGTATGTGCCATTCACAGTAAAAATGGAATAATCTCTCTACGTTTTTATTCGGTGTTACAGGGCAATTCAATGAAAATAGCTCAGGTAACAAAAGTACCCCGTGTTTCCTAAACCACGTTGTGTTCGTCTTATTTCAGTCATAGAAACTTCCCAATATGGAACTTTACTCCAAATTATGGTCATTATTTTCAGCTTCTTAGTTGCATCTTAGTTGCACTGGTTCCCCACCCCCTACTCTGAAACTGTCCATTTTCAGGAAATTTAACTGCTTTAGCTGTTTGTTGTGTGTGTGTCTCTCATTCTTTGGTGTTACATGCTGTCTTCAGTTCAAGGCTTCAGATTGATTTGCTTCTCTTATCGGGTTTTTACGTGCTGTTCAAAGCCCTCTGCCAGCCTGGGAATGCAGCTGTATGCTAATTTCCCAGTTTCTACAAAACAGTACCAGGTCACTGCCGAAATACTCAGTTCGCTTACCATGGAGGAAGGAAGTTTCTGGGTTGGGATGGATGAGAAAGGCAGGGTCTGGGCCTGTTGCTCTTTCTTGTTTCTTCTCAGCTCTTGGAGAGGAAGATTTTTTTCCTGAGACAGAGCTCTGATGATGTTAGAAATGCATCTCTGTCACATCATTATTTCTAATTTTTAACACGAAAAAGGCAAGTTAAAAGGGGATTTGTTAGAAGTTCTTGTTACTCTGTTTTCTAAAAGGAAGTGTCACTTTTATCTTCATATGCCATACCTTCATACAACAATTTTTAAAGGGTCTTTGGGCTGAAGTAGGGTTTGACATGAGAACAGGCAACAATATTTCAGTATCTGGGCAGATTTCCAGACCCTGATACTATCAGCTTGTTTTGATCTCTCCTGTCCTCTGGGTGTGATTTTTTTCCAAGACTCTTCTCGCTGCTCAGGGACACATCTTTTAGAACTTGGCGTTCCCAACTTAAAAAGCAAATGGACAAAAACTTATTTAAGTGGAGACTGGAGGACACGCACACCTTCAGGAATCCTTTTTTCTATTACAAAATAGAATACCCTGTTGAGTCACCTTTTTTTGGGTCGGAAATTATGGGAAGCTTTCTAGCAACATGCTTCCAGAAGAAAAATTAATTTTTCTACCAGTAAGTAGTAGTGCAAGGGTAATGTCTATGCAGAGATTTGCTTCCCCACTTGCCCCTTCAATATTATAGTGTTTACTTTAGATATCAAGAAGGCAGGACTTCGAGGGCATTTGTTGAAGATGTAGGGCAATGTTATTCATGGTCCCAAATAAAATGTAGGAAGAAGGAAGTCTTCTCTTGCCTTTCTGGATTTTTCCCCCCAATAGTAATTAATAAGGGTAGCAGACTCTCTTTTGCTTTTTCCACTCAGGTTCTTCTTTTTAACGTAGTATGGAGAATGTTTTGCTCTTCTGAGGGTTTGCTGTAATTTTATATGAAAAGCGCCAAACCCTTTAGTCCTTAAAACAGAAATCCATTTTCTGTTTGTGTTCCTCTCTGTACTTCTTTAGTGATCATTAGACAGTCCAGGATGCATGAATTAGTTATTGACTTTTCTGCTTTGTTTTCTTCCTTGTTTGTTCCTTGCTGTGCTGTTTCTTTGGACCATCCCAACCTTTTCTACTGAAGTGTTTTTCTGCTAGGTTTTATTCAACAGAATCTGCGTGGTTTTCCAATATGAGCCTTAATGAAAACAAATGTTTACGGCATTTCCTGAACATTAGGTGAGCTGCTATCTTTAATTACGAAGGGCTTGGAGATGGAGGAGGAAGCCCACTGGTCTCATTTGCCTTATTGGCAACAAAGGGTCCTAGGACTGTTTGTGCTTGGCTCATTCAGCTCTCTCTGCTTCGCAGAAAAGTGAGACTTTCTGAGCATTTGAATACAGTTTATTCTATCAATTAAAAAAGAACAAAACAAAGCCTGTCTCTTACATTGCTTAAATACCTATTAAGCCCATGAACGGAATACTAATTTAGGTGGTTCTGTATAATGAGCTCTAAATTTCTGAGTCATGTCGGCCATGGAACCTTTTAACGAGGACGTGGAAAACCCCAGAAAAAAACTAATGTCAGTCTCAGTTCCTTAATTATTTTAATGAGTGTAGAAATGAAAAGCTCCAAAGCATTGTGTTGCAGTGGTTATTTTCCAGATTGAATATCAGAGGGAGGGTTTATGAAGATTTTCAGCTACATTGCTGGGGCGGATGAAACACAGAGCAAGAAGGTTGAGCGCTGGCAATACTTAATGCCAGCAGCACACCTCATCAGCTGGCAAGCGCTTGGGAGTTCTTCAATGGGATGAGATGAGATGGCTTTTTGTGTTTGTTCCCCTGCCGCCCCCCCTTTTTTTTCCCCTCCTCTCCCTCTATATGTATGCCAGCACATGTAAATCAGTGGTGTTTAGCTGGTGCAGAAAGGGTGCAGTGCAGAGCTGCATGCTAGGAGCTTGATAGGTAGGCAGAGGTAGTAGCTGAGGTGCATACGTGAGAGTCATTTACCCCTGGATGGGTGTTGCTTGGAGTTCATGTGGATTTTAATTAGGCGATGCAGTGATGCTAGGCACTACCTGCATTTCAAAACATGGATGTTACTTGAATGTCATTTATTCTTCCTTTAATACACTCATGAGTTACTTGATTCCCTGTAGAAGATGCTGCTGAGTGCACAGTGACAGCTTGTACGCGCTCTGTGCATCGCAGAAAGCGCTCTGCTCATTCCTCTGGAAAATGTTATTATATAATGCAGTGTGGCGCTTGGCCGTGTCTGCTCAGGGATCGCTCCTCTGTTAGGAGGGCTGCATTAACGAGTCGGGTATTTTAAGGATAGAATTCGGCATTACTTAATGATACGTGAAACGTAACTTAATGCATTTATCATTGCTTTAAATTTTCCGGCCTCACACAATGAACGTCCCACGGTGTGAGTTTCATTTTCTCCATAGCCTATATTATTTGTATTATTTGTAAATGTGCTCATTTATAGGGAGAGAAAAATAAAGGCAGGGAACCTTGAGAAATGCCAGCTAATAAAAGATAAGACAGTTGTGTTTTCTGGTAAACAATGAACATAGTAAAACTGGTGATGTTACAGGCATCTTGTGTTATTGATGAAAACTGCTTACTGACATCTGCAGCAACCAGCCGCTGACTGGTGGCATCCCAGAGCCCTCCCATCTCACGTGTTAGGCAGAATTGCTGGAGTTCCCATTGTGAAAGTTGAAGGTTTTGAAGATTCCCCACCCTCCACCCTCCTTAAAGGGCTTTATTTTTTCTTGCAGATTTATATTTCTTATAGGAAATAAGGGAATAGCTGCTCTTTTCTTGGAGATGGTATTAAAAGCCATAGCTATTTCTTTTGGATAGCTGATTACTTTAGCCATCTAAAGTCCCCGTTGATAACTGTTACAGTCCATCCGCGCTGCTCTGGAGTAGCATATCACACACTGTAGACGCTCACTGCTTCTCCTGAAGAGTCCCCACTCTCTAATGCATCACACTGCCCGACACAGAAACGACTTGTTTCCCCAGATCACGAACGTCCTTTGCTTCATGAGCAGGTTCGCTTCAGTATCACAGCTTCTGCATCGACTTGCTCTTAGCATTGGGAAACTTGGGTTTAGCCCACATTTTTCCTGTAGCTGCTGTTACCTTACTGTGTTATGAAGGTGATTAATTCAACTTTCCTATTTATACTGCTAGTTGCACAGTGTTTGTAGACCGATATTCCGCTCCCCTCCCCGCCGTCCCCCGAGTTGTTTCTCAGATTCTATAAATTACAGTGCCGTAGTTTTTCTTTGTGTTTCTTGTCTAGAAGTGTGACAAGTTGAGGAAGGGGAGAGTAGCACTTTGTTTTATAGTAGTGTTCAGATGATTAATTTAAATAATGACGAATCCTAGCTTTTGACATGTCTCACTTTCCATCACAGCTGTCTAGATCAGGAAGATTGATGTTCAGGGTCAGCTATAGCTGATCTAAAGACTTGTACCTTGTGCATGATTTTCCTTCACTAAATGGAATGGAGAGCATCAAAACATTGCCAAGAAATACTTCTAGAGAGTTCTCTACTATCTGCTGGGAGAGGGGGTGTAGAGTAAGAGCTGCCCTGACTTGTTGCTTGTCCCCTACGACCCAGGGAACCTCACAGCCACTGTGGTGGGGATTGACACAACAGATCTCCTTCTCCGCTTCTCTTGGCTTGTTAAAGAAGACATAGCTCACTATGTCCCCCTGCCCCCCCCCCCATTGGTTTTCACCTTGAAACCGCCTTTCTTCAGGTAAATGATTGTATGTAATAATTGGCTGCTAAATCCTTCTAAAGGAACTGCTCAGTAAAGCTGAGTAGTCTTTAATTTGACACACCTAATGCTGGGTGAAGACAACAGCTACAACAGCTGCTTTGCTTTGCATCTGCACTTTGAGGGTGATGGCACTCCGTTGGTTTCATTCGGATTTAGAATACCTTCTTTAAAGGGCTGGAGCTGAAAACGGGCTTAAACTCTCAGTTCCCTCAGAGGCATGTTTTGCAGGTATTACGGTGTCTGGTTCACTTTGGTAGGATGGGTTCCTTACTAAGTCTGGAGGAGTGTTGAGTTTTGGTTTTTGATTGTTTTTAAAGCTTTCCTTTCCCCTCAGGGAAGGGGAAAGGTATGTAAAATGCAGTTAATTATGATGGTTTATTATCTCATTAAATTATGAAATGCCTTCTGCAAAGCTTATTATAGTAATCTAAAAATTGGCTATTCGTATTTCTGATCTTTGTCTCCAATCCTTGCTTTTTGTTGCAGATAACATACATATGTATATGTGCATGTGTGTGTGCATGTATATGCATGTATAAAACATTGAATAAACTAAAACTTACCTATATAGTTTAATTTTATTCAGCTTAAAGCTTTGTGAACCAGATAAGTCATGTAGGGCTGGTTAAGGTCATGCAATGGCTATGAAGAGGGATATTGTTAGTGACCCAGTTATTTCTAGTGTAGTTTCTGATCTTGCAGATTTATATAACAGTGATGCACGGAAGAGCTGGAACACTTTTAAAGCTGCCTGGCTGCACAGAGTCCCTTGTGGATAGGGAGAGCCTTGGTGAATATGCAAAAATATAGATTAGCATGCTTGGCAAAACTAATACCCAGATTTTGAACCCCGTATGAGACCAGGGATTTCTCCATCTGATGTGTTTTTAATATTGCCCATATAGATTCAAAATGTGAAGTTGGAGTCAGTACCTTTTCTGAACTACAAAATTTGAATATTTAGAGATGGAATTGTAGCTTAAATTTCTTCCAAGGACAAAATTTGCCTCCATCTGCAGTAGAAAACCATCACAGAAGATAGCATGTCATGGAGTAGGTGGGCTGGAATCTGGGATGGCTTTAGAAGTGATTTTGGATTTACTGATCCAAAATCATTCAAGTCTTAGTGGTGGTGCTTTGCTGAGATTTCTAGATGGCTTATGTTAATTTAACTTACGATGTAGCTTTTAAATTAATGAAGTTAAACTGGCACAAGAGGCTGTATGGACAGGCTGTCTTTTTGATTTATCTGTCAACAAGGCACTGGTTTAACCTACTCTTAACCCATAACAGTCCACATGGATTTGAACTGATTTAACAAAACTTACTTAATTAAATTGGGGCAATCTTGTGTTGCCAGCAAGGCCTCAGGAGAAGCATCTCTAGTTCTGCCTTTTGGCATTTTCTTCCCTGGGTAATGGTGTGATAAAAGATGCATTTATTTTATTTGTTGACTTTG
Source organism: Fulmarus glacialis (assembly GCF_000690835.1). NCBI lineage: Eukaryota > Metazoa > Chordata > Aves > Procellariiformes > Procellariidae > Fulmarus > Fulmarus glacialis. The sequence goes on along the minus strand of NW_009199433.1, from coordinate 28,483 downwards.
TTGACTTAATTCTCACCTTCAAGCTATTAAGATTTCCTTTAGTGCTAAGGGCAGTTGCTTACATAACCCATTGTGGTTGCATTTGTTTGTTATTTTGAACAGTATCCCTAGCTACTGAACCCATAATTAATATAATTTAAAATAGAGAAACTACTTGGGGGTTTTATGAAATCCTCCACGTATTTGTTTACCTGTGGCTCAGCGGTTGGCTGGGTACAAACAGGATTGCATATTTTGTCAGATTTCTGCAGTTTTCTAATCAGGCATGTTGTCGGCCACATTGCTGTTCTCTCCTCAGTCGTCTGGTCCTTGCAGGATTTCCGTTTTGTTTTCAGGTAACTTCCACTTTCCTGAACATGCCGACAGCTCTTTGCACTCCCTCACAATGTTTTACTTGCTTTATGGCTCCTGGCCTTATTGCCTGCTTTCTCTTATTGCTCAAGTGCTCTTTCCAATTTCACTTCCTTCGTTCTTTGGTGGGGTTTTCGCGTGGCGTTTTCACCAATTGCCTTTCAGATGCATGGCTTTTGAGAGCTAAATGAACTGGCGCCGAGAGTTCATCAAATGTTCACTGGTGGTCCCAGCTGAAGTAATTGCCAATTTCTTGCTGCTCCTGTGTGGGAGCACTCTGCCACAACCTATTGCACGGCCATGTGGCAAACCGGCCTCAGGTCCTCATCCGATTTAAACAGGTGTGGGTGCATGCGCACACTGTTCTTCACAGGATTTTAATCCGTCTGCTTGCCCTCCTTTGGTCAATGTCTAATTTCAGCCCGGGAAAGGGGCAGAAAAATAAAGCAATTTGCCTTACTCCCAGTAAATCAGTGACCAAATGTTGGCTCGGTGCTGTTGTGGAGGAGGGGTGGCACTGGGAAGCACCACAGGGTTTTGGACCTTTATGGACAGATTTACAAGACTGTGCTTAGTGAGGTGGGGTTTCCTTGCTGAGGGGGCCTCCTGTCCCCCAGAGCTGGAGCCACAGGTGACAGGGCTGAGTGGATGCTACAGATGGGCTGTGGCAGAGGCAGTTTTGACTCCAGTGGGGTTTGAGAGATGGGCCCAGCCAGCTGTAGCGGTGGGCGGGAACCTCTCCCTTGCAAGGAGACTCTGTCAAAAATGCAGATCTGGGAAAAAGTTTAAGCTTAGGTATGCAATCTATTACGGGGGATCAGGTTGCAAATAAAATAAAAGCGGTAGGATGCAGTGAGGAGCAAGGTGTGCACTGGGGCTATCACATTTGAGGCTCAGTGTCGCAGCTCACATTTGAGACTAGGTGTCAGAGGTGTAGAGCAGGCTGACGTGTGTGTATGTACGTATACAGCAGGAAGTACTTAGGTGCCAGGTTCAGTTTGTAATGCAACGCAGTAAGAGGAAGGCATCTCGCTGCCTGTCACAGAGCAGGTTACCGGCAGGTTAAAATGGCTGAAGATGGTCTCCTCTCTAAGTATGAAATTAATTAAGTATCAGAGTGTCTTTAGACTAATGGAGACGTCCACTGAACACGACCCTAAGGTTGTTGCAGGTGTGTGTTCCTGGAAATTACAAATGGTCTGCTTTTAGGGCCATTCCTTTACTCTTGCTGTCAGGTGTCCCCTCAGGCTGGGCACTGGCATGAGGTGCTGGCCTCATGCTGACACAGCTGATCAGTGGCAGGGCAGGGCAGCCACACCTCAGGGACACTTGCAGAGGAGCCCAGTGCAAGCCAGCGTGCCGGCCACTGCCGAGCAGGACGCTTCGCCCGTGGGGCACCTAGGTCAGCAAGCGCTCAGCTTTCACGCAGCGTCACTGTCAGTGTAGACAGCACCTGGAATGCCATCCTCTCCTTCCTATTTTAAACATTTGTGAGCTGCGGCTTTGCTTATGATGGTACAGGGAAGAGTAGTGGGTGATCTGCTCATGGGGGCGGAAGTGCAGGAAATCAGACCTTTTCATTACTTCAGAAAAAAAGAAAAAAACCCGCAAGGTTATCAAGTAAAAAAAACCCACCCAAATTTGTCTTTCTTGCTGTAAAGTCTTCATGGGGACTAGGCTCCTTGTTGCAAAAGGGTTGACAGCAAAAGGGACTACACTGGCATTGCTGCCAGGCACATTTTCCGTTAAAATTTTACAGTTCAGTAACTAATGTGTTTCTCAGTCAGCTTAGGGTGATCTTAATGCAAGCTGCTACTGGAAAAGGCAGTCCTGTTCTTCCCTCCCGTGAGTTCTTGCCACCTCTTTTGTGCCAACACCAGCACTTCTGTGCTTATGAAACCCAATCCGACAAAGAAAAAAATCAAGCTATATATTAATTTTCAGCTAGATTGACTTCCTCCGCAGCTGATTATGAGGTCTCAGGAGCTCTAGCGCTGGCATAAGCAGGAACGTGTGGCTGCAGATGAAGAGAAGAACATATACCATACCTTTTTTCTGCAGCAGCCCTCGCTGAGATCAGTTTAAACCAATCTGAGCCCCCTCATTTAGGTTGGAAAGACACAGGTGAGGCAATGCAGTGGTTTGCTGCTCCAGAAAGGTATGGTCCCACTCCCTTTGCCCTGCTCCTGCCTGGACAGTGCATTCCCATCCCCTCCTGGTCCGAGTCCACAATGGGATGCAGGACTAGAAGGAACATGACTTTGTCCTTCCACCATCAGCAAGCTCTTAGTTTGTCTGGGTTGTACCATCAAATGTCTGGCATCCTGCTGCTCACATACCACCATATCCTAAGAGTAACAGTAAGGAGGGTGTTAGGGAAGATGAAGCATTGATAAATCTCACTGTTCTGTGAACAAAGTCTTCTCAGAGGGAGTGTATTTTTGTCACCACAGACAAATCTGTGGTGAGTACACACAGTTTA
>NW_009199433.1:16596-25619 GCF_000690835.1 Fulmarus glacialis | reverse complement strand
GGGGGGGTGGGGGGGGTTTACTATGATTACCTGGTACCAAAACGAGTTCGATATGCAACTTACCTTTTTACTAGAGTCTCCTGGGGCTGGGAGGCGCGACACACGTGGCAAGAAGCAATAGAGTATTGAATACTTACTACTGCAGGTAAAGAAAGAAAGTCTGCGGGGAAGGCTATAGATTGTGGTGGCACAGGAATTGTTACCATAGTTTCCATCCATATCATTAGTTCCCAATTACTTTATCTGGCATTCAGGAGGAAGAGAAAGACAGCGTGCTCTGGCAGTCCAGCCAGCCCCCTCTCATAGGATTTAGCGTCCCTCAAAGAAGAGGTGCGGGATGAATGGCCCCTTTCCTTTTCAGGCCAGTTTGACTGGTAGCAGGATGTGGCATGGCTTGAAAGAAGGCATGAACAGAGTTACTGGGACAATTGACTGCGTCTGCCTGATTGACTTGCAAGAATGGGCTGTTTGACTCCTGGGGAGGAAGCCTGGATAGGGTCGCGGTTTGCTTCCAAGAGAAACTTAATGCAAAAAATTACAACTATGTAGGAAAAGAGAAGAGACCAAAAAGTGGAGATAGCACCTGCTAAAGTTTGTCTTTTATCTTCAGAATTATATAAGGGTAGCGTATGTTTAACATAATGGAATATAGTGATTTTTATTTTATTTTTTTCCCTCGATAGCTCATTCATGTGTTTCTATTTAGTAATCCTTTTTGGCAAGATGGTGAATGTGATTGATGGGTGTTTTATGCAAAAGTGATCACTTTACTGCTTATCAGAATAAAGTCTGTGCAGGAGATATAGGATGTCTTGTGTCTTTTCTTTATTTTTTTCTCACTGTGTGTCTAAACGTTGTAGTTTTACAAGAGAAATGTTAAGTCCCTGGTAATAGCCAGATTGTAGAGGAGCCTTCAAAAGGCCAGCTCCATGGGAAGTGCAGATATCTGGTTTCAGGTGTGCTTAAATTGCAGGCTGCAACCTCTGCAAGAGGTTAAAATGCCCACAACCTACTAAGCGTGCGACTTTTATCACTTCCTGCCAGCAGATGGAAAATTTTATTCAAATGGTAGGGATTAATGGAGGACTTAATTGAACAGGAAATTTTTCAGCCATTCAGAAGATGGCTAAAATGATCCATACACTGTTACTTCTGACATCTCTGCCAGAAGTAATCTCTGGCTTTCTGGCTAGTGCAAGTTGCTTTCAGGGCAAAGGTGAAAGATTGTAAGAATTGAGGTACGCATGTTTTTCTGAGATTGGAAAACAAGAATGAAATGATCTGTAAAATAACTTTTTTTTTTTTTTTAAAAAAAAAGCACAATTGCAGAGAAAAGGCTGCTCAAAGCAAAAAGAGAATTTTCCTTCAGTTGCATGGCTTTGATCTTGCATCCTCTTGAGTTTTAGCACTTGGTCAAATTACTAGGGAGGGAGCTGCTGATATGTTTGGTATTATTTGGCATATCATTCACCATTCAGTCTGAATTTGCAACTGTTCTGAAGCAGAATATGGAACAAAGAACAGCACTGAATTTATCAGGAACCAGGGTTTTGAGTAGTGCCGGAGGGCATCGCATGAGTGAGGAAGTGGGAAGCTCTGTCATCTGAACCGTGCTGGTTTTGTTTAATGTCTCCTGGTTGGGAACTGGGAAGCAAACAGGTTTTGCAGATGTCCCTCAGATGTCTGAGAACACTGAAAATGATACTAGAAGAATATTGAAGTTGCACGGTGTGTTGTGCTAAAAGTAGCCTTTGACTTCTGTGTAATTAAATAGGGGAGAAACGCTCAAGTTTTATGAAAATGGGCAGGTTTTAACATTCTGTAGGCTCTCTTCCATAGGGTGGGCCAAAAAGCCTTTTGCAAAAAATATTGTGGTAGATAACAAGGTCTCTGTTAACATGTAATCCAACACAGACAGAAGGATGGTGTTGCAGAGTGGGTGAAGTGAAAGGGGAGAACATTCTGCGCCCCTAGGTTTCCCCACGCTGGCTTTACTGAATATCAGAAAACTTTGCTCTTCTACCTGCGGCGAGTCCAGGCAGCAGGACGTTGCTGGTTCTTTGCCAGTAGGTGGAGATTGTGCAAGTGAACTGGAAATTTCATCCTCCTTCCAAGTGTTTGTTAGTGTGGCGTTCACCTTGTTTACTTCCAGCACATGGCCAGGGTTTAATGTGAAAAAATAATTTTATTTTTGTGGTTTTCTCCTTGAAGAAAAGTTTTTCAGGACATAATACTGGCTCAGATATCTGCTAGTGATTATTTAAAAACAAGTGAGTGTGAACGAGTTCCTTAATTTTTTTTTTCTGCTGCCGTGGTTTTGCATTTTAATTTTCTGGCATGTGGTGATGCTCTTCTCTGGGCAACAGCATGGCATAAAATGGCAGGCCTAGTGTAAAATCACTCCTTGGTGATGTGCTTCCTGTAGAATGTGGTATGGGGTGGTGGGTTTGGTTCAAGCTGAGAAGTAGGAGTCTTGGGTCACGCTACCAGAAAAGAGGGGGAGCCCCCATTTCTGGATGCAGGAACTGGTAACTCAAATCTCCATTTGCCAAGCACTTCTGTAGGTATCCGTGCTTAGCTGTGCTTGGTAAGCAGCTTGCGGGGCGCTCTGGTGAAGAGAACCAAGTAGCAGACAGAGATGAGGAATGCTACAGAAGAAGAATAATGGCTCCAGAGCATGGTGCAGGAGCAGAAGCGAGCTATGCACAGGAAGAAGTGTGGGGAGGAGTCAGAAGCTGTTGAAGCTGATGGTACTGCTGAAATAAGTGCTTATCAAATGGCACTCGGTACTGATCCGCACTAATGCGGTGACTCCCACTGTAGCTTAGTCTCATAGACTCAACTTGTCTTTTCTAGTATCATAAGCTGTCTCTAGTGAACAATCTCTGCAGCATGCATAGCCCAAAGAACAGCAAGGAAAGAGATGTACCCAGGACACAACCCCCTCCAAAATCGACTGTTGCAATACATTCCTGTTTCTTGTCCCTTCTCAGTGGGGATGCTTTTGCATTGCTATGCGCATTTGTAGCTTGTGTGAGCGTATCTGAGCTGGCCCAGCTGAATGCTATTGGCTGTGGTGGTGAGGGTGTCAGCAATAACCAGGAACTTGGGAGGAGCATTTGTGGGACCCACAGTGAAGTGTCTGCAGCGTTGTTAATTCCCATGTAGACTGATGAATTTGAAGGCTTAGCCTGGGTGGCTTTATGCCACCTGCAGTGTGGTTGCAGTGTAGACACAGCTGGAGTACAACCCATAGCAGTCAAAGGTTAAAGTACCTGTGCTCGTGTTAAACTAGAAATGAAGCTACTCCAAAAGGTGAATTTTTAAGAACTATTGCAGGACAAAGGAAGGGTGGCACCACCTGTCTCCAGTATTCGGAAGGATCTCTTCTGCCATCTATTGCCATGTACAGCTTACCACATGCCTGTATGGAGGAGAAGAAATTCATGTCCAATCTCAGGTGGGACAACCCTGGAGAAAGTGGATTTAAAAGAGCCATTGTCTTGCTGAAATAGATTGTTCAGATCCTACACTTACAGAGGAATAAGCCTTTGGACCTGGATTTATGGACAGTCTGTAGGACAGTTGCTACAGTGTGATCTGATGACAAAGGCAGCTAACTGTAGGAAAGCAGCTTCTTGTGAGCTTCATTCAGCTGCCATATCCTCATTTGGTCATGTTCTCACTGCTCCTTCTCCCTGGGCAGCAGCTGATATACCCTCCTGTACGTGCCACAGCCACCGGCACATGGGATGGGTGGAAGTGTTTGAGTATTTGGTGGTAATTAATGTACTTAAATTTAAATCAGCCTTTCTCCAGCTGCTGGAGGCTGGGCTGGAAACATCCCATTGTTGGCATGCTTGAATATAGATGTGTGGTTTTGTAATTGTATTGTGCTGGAGTTGCACCTTGATAACTCAGGGTCCTGTTTTGGTTTGAGCATGACAAGAGAGCTTGCAACCCTGTGTACAGGGCTGCAGTGATGCAAATTGCATATGATAAGCATGGACGGTTCTTGTATCAGGTCCAACTAAAACAAGTTGCAGCAGTAGGATGAGAGGAGACCCATGCTCCTGGAGAAGGGCTGCAAGCTTGACTAATTAGCTTTCATTTTGTTGGGTTGTTTCTTGTTCCTCTTGGCTTCTGTGTATTGTGAGGTCTATGGAGGGGACTCAAGTTCCCTGGGAAATCCTACTGCTACATCAGGGTAGCGTCAAAATTCCCTGGCCACCATGGATGTTTCAGGACAAAAACCCAGGGCATTTAGTACCCAGTGTGATGCATTCCTCTCAAGGTTATCTAGACCACTGCAACACCTGAACTGCCTGGATCCATAGCTGAAATCTGAATGCAGTGTTAGTTTCTTCTTCTATACCATCTAGTATGGGCCTCAGTCTAGCAGGCAAGGTCTGCATCCCTGTGTCACTGTGACTGCTTGTATATGCGAGGTGGAGTATATACGAAGCTTGTATATGGTGGCTGGAGTTGTCCAGTTCCTCACAGTTAACGTGGTGAGGGGTGGTAAACAGTGTCCAGTGGCTTTTAAGAACTCCCACTTTGCCCAAGGCAAAGTGTCTTGTACATTGTTTTAACAGCCAGCTATTTCACTTAGCAGGTATCTTTCCTAAACTGCATGAAGTGAGGCAGTTTTGGAGACTGCAAATACCTTCTTGTGATCAGTGAGTATGGTCAGGAAAAATAGGTGATTCCAGAATTAATAATAATTTGAGCAGTTTTCAGCAAATTTAAGTTGCCAGCTGTACTTTGAACTAGTCATTAAGCATATGGGTTAGCTCAATTATCATTTATTAAGTGTCATTCCCAAGCACCTTTCCATTGTTTGCAGGAAGAAGTTCTCAGAAACCAACTGTTTCCCATTTAAAACAAACACAAACAAAAAAACACGAAGGAAAATGTGCATCCATTCATTGTGGCTAAAGTTTTAGAGCAAGAAGCTTTATTTGTGGAAACGTGCCCTGTTAGGCTCAACAATCAAGGACTGAATGGAGATGGGCTTAGTATTTTACTTTGATTTGTTCACTTGAGAATTTAGGGCTGGTTTAAAATCATGTTACTAATTTAGGCCCAATTTTAAATTTTTGGACCACATAAGGTAAAAAAAGGTTAAATGAATAAAGGGCTCAGTAAACATAACTTCTGAAAATTGTTGCATTCAATCTTAATGGAATGTTTTATTTACTGAAAATTAACCCAGATTCCTCTAAGCAGATGACAGGATTAAGAATTATCCTCTTACCTAGTAATACGGGTCTGGGTTGTGTCTTGGATTACATGATCTTGCAAATCGTTTTGAAGGATTCACGTCTTAGAGTGACCACATGCTTTGCAGTGGTTACCTGCACTTGGTGTTTGCATGGATGGGAGCGACCAGGTCTCTTACCCTCCAGTTCCTTCCTGGTACAAACAGGTGCGGAGACACAGATAATGATTGAATCTTAATTTCCACTACTGCAAACTTGCTGGCAGTAGCGACTGAGCTGGCATGTTCTTGAAATGGGCAACAGATACCACTGATACAGGCAGAAAATACTGTCCCGGAAGCTTAGGGGGATGTGGGAGAGGAAATGCAGTTCAAAGAACTCTTTCATACGCCTGCTTTCTGCTCTTGGTGTGATGCCGTTTATTCACCTGATGGTGTAACTTGGGACACAGTGGTTGCAGTGGTATGTGAATACATACAGATGGAAATGCTGCCTAGTACTACCAGAGCCAACACTTGCACTCAAGTGTGCTCCAGGGAGAGCCAACAAGATCTCCTTGTATTCTGAGGGCAATTTTTTTGCTTATCCAAGTAATGTTTACCCTCACAGCTGGGAAAAAAAAATTGTTTCATTTAAGTTTTGGCAGTGTTGATGTAGATAACTTGTTGATTTGAATTCTGGAGCCCTGAATGATCCTCTAGAAGGTTACTATTTGGAGTGAATGTCTTGGGCTTTTTCTCAGGCGTGAAAGGGTGAAACGTAACTTAGCCTGCTTCCCGCTGGTGCATATGATACTGATAAGGAGTTCCAGGTTGTTCTGTGAAGAATGATACCTCCAGCACCAAGTTTTGCATGCTCACCTTGGGCTTGCCTAGAAGTGCCTGTCACATGGTTGACTTTGTTTGAGCTGGAAATTACACACTTGATAGTTACCTGATCTGCAGCAGATGCCTGGCTATTAAAGCCTAAATGACTTTTTTTTGCTGTGGTTTTTTTTTTTTTTAAAATGAGGGCAGAACATATCTACAGCCTATCACTTTCAGCTATGTTTACCTTAATAAATGAAGCTGCACACACAAAGGAATCTTTGCATACAGGCATGTTGTGCTCTAGACCGAGTGTCATGTTGTACAGTACAATTAAACCAAATGTGTAAAATTGTGTATCGGCTCTGATGAGAACAAAAGATGGTGCACTTCAAACCTGATGTAGATCCCAGGGGTAGGGACAAGTAAAACTCAGAGACAACTATTTTGCCAGGCCTGCAAAGTGTCATAGTAAGGAAATAAATAACCCAGGTACACGGCAAAGGGATAACTATAACCATATTAGCACAGAATGGTCAGCACAAAAGCAAAAATTGGTGAGGTAGAGCGCCCATCCATGCCAGAGCCTTCCCTGTAATGGGTCTTAGTGGCTGGTGGCAGGACAGCCGTAGTGCTCGACCATGTGTAGCTATATGGGATGGTGGGGTTGAGACAGCAATATGGGAAGGGTCCCACAGGACTTAGCTTAGCTGTATCCATGCGAGGACAAACCCCTGAATGGAAAAAAGTAAATACACGGTGCACTGAATTTCTGCTGCCCAGATTGAGAGGCGTAATACTGAAAGAGATCTGGGAACTGCAAAGCCTAACTGAGCAATAACAAGAAACCCAAACTCTCCCTGTTTAAAGATGTGTTTTGCTAGAGGATGGTTCCTCAACAGCTAGCCTTAGATCAGGCAGTAAGTGAGTCTGTATTCCTATCTATGCAGTGTTTGGTGAAAACTAATACCAGCTTGTCACCGCTAGTTAGTAGTAGCAATTTTAATGTGATAAAAGTAAATATCTACAAATACTTACATTGCAGTTCCTCAGGAGGAGAAATGACAAAAGCAAAGTAACCAAATACTGACGCTGCTTTTAGAAAGACAGAGGCATAGATTTCTTCGCTTTAGCTTGCAGGCTACTCAACAGCAGCTACACACTGCATTGAAAAGGGAAATGGGAATTAATCACAAAACTGTGACACTCAAGCAGCTACTTAAGCTATGGTTCCTACAGAGTTTGGAAATCTAACTCTAGTGGTGCTGCTATAAAGAAAAAGGACGTAAACATCAGGCTACAGAAAAGCAGGAAATAACAAAGGCAAAAGTGAAGTTCAAGGAGTAAGTGAAAGGTTGTGAGACCAAACAGCAAGCAAATGTTGTAGTACATAAGCAGGAAGTTTTGTGAAAACCTGCAGATGGCTGGAGATTAGAGAATGTTAAAGATAGTTTGTTTTGCAAATCTCTTCCCCGTTGAGATGCCTAGGTATGAGGACAGCCTCTCAACGTTGGAATTTACTATAAATAGATTAGTATGAATACATACATATTATCAATTCAATTGTGCATATTGTTCTTTGTGTATGCTTTATAGTATTTATGCTTTGCTTTCGCTTAGGAGTTATGGAGCAATAAACTGAAAATAGTCAGATTTTTGTACCAATGTACAACTAAATCTCGCATACTGATAATTTAATACTTGGTTTGTAGCTAACACAGCATGCACTGTTATCTAGAGTATTAACGTTTACTGAATTTAACACAGACTGGTATTACTAGCCTGAGCTTTGCTTTGCAAAGAAAAGACCACCTTTGTGTAGTAGGTGTTTTCTTCCTAAACATGTCCTTTTCTACAAGCTGAAGGAATGGTGCTAGGATATTCTATTTTAAAAGCATTTCTGAAGTATTTTTAGCTAACACAAACTGTAGTGTTTTGATTATAAAGAATGCAGTTTGCTTAAAATATTCAACTAAAAATAAATTCCAGTCTAGAAAAGCTTCAAAAAGTATATTTTGCATTGGAGAGAAATGTTTTGTAGCCTAGTCTGAGTTTGTACACTTGGGATATTTTTGTTGCGGGGTTTTATTCTCTGGCTAAATTTGCTGTCTCGGACCTAAACAGTCGGTTCAGTAGAAGAGAAGCGTACCAAAAGGAGGTGAGGCTTCCTCAGGCTGAGGCTTTTTTGAACTTCGTGTCATAGGCAGGTGTTTAAAGTCTCTCAAAAGCAGTAGAAGGAAAATAACACTCTTTTGAGAAAAGGTGAATTACTATTTATTTTTAAATAGTCTGGATATTTCTGGCTGCGTGTTGGGTGTTTGCATGATGTTTAGAGGTGGTATTATTTTGAGTTCTTCCCTCATCCTTTTCCTTCTTGCAAAGTTTTTTCTGTTTGCCTATTTGCTCGCTCTGTCTTCATCAAAAGGGTATACACTACAAGACTTGCAATTTATTTTGAGGATGCAAACAGGATTTTTGTTGTTCTTTTTGCCACTTGTGCCAACCTGTCTCCTGTTGCCAAATGCACACTAAATAGGTCATTCCAGCAGAAATCTTTGCATTAACAAGCAAAGAGCAAAGCCACACTGGTGGTGTTATGTGTTTGTAGAATCATAGAATCATTTAGGTTGGAAAAGCCCTTTAAGATCATCGAGTCCAACCGTAAACCTAACGTTGCCAACTCCACCGCTAAACTATATGCCTAAGCACCACATCTACACGTCTTTTGAATACCTCCAAGGATGGTGACTCAACCACTTCCCTGGGCAGCCTGTTCCAATGCTTGACAATCCTTTCAGAGAAGAAATTTTTCCTAATACCCGACCTAAACCTCCCTTGGTGCAACTTGAGGCTGTTTCCTCTCGTCCTATCACTTGTTACTTGGGAGAAGAGACTGACACCCACCTCTCTACAACCTCCTTTCAGGTAGTTGTAGAGAGCGATAAGGTCTCCCGTCAGCCTCCTTTTCTCCAGGCTAAACAACCCCAGTTCCGTC
>NW_009199433.1:0-16417 GCF_000690835.1 Fulmarus glacialis | reverse complement strand
TACAGGCCAGGATGCCGTTGGCCTTCTTGGCCACCTGGGCACATTGCGGGTTCATATTCATCCGGCTGTCGACCAACACCCACAGGTCCTTTTCTGCCGGGCAGCTTTCTAAGCCACTCTGCCCCAAGCCTGTAGCATTGCATGGGGTTGTTGTGGCCCAAGTGCAGGACCTGGCACTTGGCCTTTTGAACCTCATACAGTTGGCCTCAGCCCATCGATCCAGCCTGTCCAGGTCCCTCTGCGCAGAGCCTTCCTACCTTCAAGCAGATCAACACTCCCGCCCAACTTGGTGTCGTCTGCAAACTGACTGAGGGTGCATTCGATCTCCCTCATCCAGATCATTGATAAAGATATTAAACAGAACTGGCCCCAACACTGAGCCCTGGGGAACACCACTTGTGACCAGCCACCGACTCCATTCACCACAACACTTTGGGCCTGGCCATCCAGCCAGTTTTCCACCCAGCGAAGAGTATGCCCGTCCAAGCCATGAGCAGCCAGTTTCTCCAGGAGAATGCTGTGGGAAATGGAGTCAAAGGCTTTACTAAAGTCTAGGTAGACAACATCACATACACAAAATGTCTTTCTGAGCACTTTTATTACTTCCTTACCTATTCTGCCTTGCTCAGAAGTAGTGCGTAAGTGAGTATGACGGGCTGGTATGCTCCATCTGATGTAACTGTAGTGGAGGGGGGGTACCTCCTTTTTTGGCAGCAGCTTGGATTAAGTGTAATGTGGAACTGTACCCGAAATAATTGGTTTTATGCTTCTAGAGATTTTCATGAGGACATATGAGGTTATCAAGATGCATACAGTGCTTCACAAGGAAACAGTTTTAAGTTGTTGCCCATGTTTTGAAATGTGTATGTTTTTCCTTTGCTGGCCCACCTTTGAAACTGGTCATCTTTACATAAACCTGGAGCAAAGGCTGCTTAAAAGCTTGGCTTTTGTTTCCTAACCTTGATGCCTCATCCCCAACGTATTGTAGCTACAGCTTGCTCAGGGCTCACTCTGTACAACCTCAGGCGTTGAAGTAGAAGCCTTTGGAGCACGTGCCTATCCATGCAAAGAACAGTAGTTGTTGCAGAAACCTAAAGAATGCTGTGGTCACAAAAGGGTGCCTTTATTCACTAGCATTCATAAATCGAATTGGTGATGCTTATGCCCTGTAACTGCTCAGGGTTTTAATAAGAAATGGATATTTCATGAAGAGCAGGCCTGTTTTTGCGGCACTGGTGAGCTCAAACCAAGCAGGAGGAAGTATAGCAAACATCAACAGAGGTGTGAGAGGAGGAGCGTCTCAGACACATCAGACCATATAGCAGCAAGTCTCCGCAGCCTCCTCGGGGAAGCGGCAAAAGTTCACAGTCATAGCCTGAAGTTGGGTGGAGGGAAGATCTGGCATTTTCACTGTCCTCGCTAAAACGAAGGGCCTCCGCAGGAGCATGGTGGTTAGTGAAGAGCTGGTGACACTGCCAGGCCAGGCCGTGTGCCTCGCGGGAAGCAGGCAAGCAAAACAAGCATGGAATTGTTTGTACCGGGGAAGGACAGCTAGCGGAGAACGTATTTTCAAAGACAGACCGAACCAAAAGTACTTTCAATTCCCTAATTCATTTCAGGTCTATGCCGAACTTACAAGTCATTCCCTAATCCTCTTTCAGTGCTCTAGGGACTGATAATAGGGATGCTGCGAACAGCCCTGGCTGATCCTTGCTGCAAAGGGTTAATTTTGAACCATGAAACAGGCTTAATCTTTACTTTTGGTTGGGGGGCAGTGTGTGGAGTCCTCCCCGCTGCTTATCTTTGATCACATGAGATTTGAGCGGGTAGTTTCAGAGATGCGGTGAGTGGAGAGTGTATGTTTTTAACAGGCCAGCTGAGGAAGCACATCGATGAGGAAAAATCGCTGTGCAGATGAGAGCAGCAGGCAGGGTTGCTTGCTAACCTTTATAGTCTGGTTTTTGGCGAGAAAATGTACGTTTTGTGCAGAACAGAAGCCAACACAAAGCATTTTTCTCTGGCTGCATGTGTGGTTTTGGTGATAGAAATATACTTGGTTGAAATTAAAATCCCATTCATCCTGTGCGGGAGTCCTCCTATTACTTCAAGCAGATGGGCTTTGCAAGGCAATCTGAGTAATTTTGGGGATATACAGGCAGATCTATACAAGACCTTCATTCTGGAAAGATAATTGTTCATATATATGAGGAAATATATGTGTTCAATAGTCTTTCAGTTCTATTTCACAAATTGTAAGTACCATGATAAAAAAAATTATAAACACCATGTTATGTTTGCCATTAAGGAGATGAAAATAAGCAGTAAGAATGGCTGGTATTTTTTGTTATTTTGGGAGGTGGGGGTTGGATAGTGAGGACATGGACAATTTTATGCAGAGTTTAGGGAGAAAATTGCTGAATGTTACTTTTGTTCTCTGTTGTCATTAGGGGACATGTCTATACATATACAAACACTACTGGGATTTTCAATTTTTTTTTCTATTTTAGCCACAAAATTGCGGAAGTTTAAAATACAGTAACAAATCTCTTCTTACCCAACTATTTAAGTTTAATATCCGTGAAAAAGAAGAGGTTTGCCAATTACGTGTTTCATCCACACTGAATGATAACTGTGCTTTCCTTGAGTCATAACAGTCAAGCCTGCCACGGAGTGACAAGACCTGGCTTTTCCTTCTGTGTTATTTGATACGTGTTTCAGTTTGACATTATGTAAATACTCCGCTATTATGGAAGAAAATGACATAAAATTGCATCCTTTCGCAGGGAGGTTTTAAGTTCTTTCAGTAGCTTCTCTCCTTTTTGAAGCTGTAATAAAGATCATAATTAGAATCCCAGTTGCTTAAGTGAGAAATTAGCATGTTCTTAAATGCTGAGACGAGCCAGGTTCCCAGCGAGACCCCCTCTGGGTATCTGTCCTGCCCCAAAGCGCTTTCACTGATACCAATTTGAGTTCTAGACATATTAAAGAAAATCATATTCATTGCCACCTAGCAGTTAATCAGAGCCTTCAGATAGGCTTGGAATAATTTGCAGCCTGACTGCCAGAACCACCTGCATCCGTTCATTTCCTACAGCCGTACCCGGGCATGCTCTAAAACTTATCAGAGAATGTCAGTCCATTGCCCAGTACCAGAACTGAGACAAATTGACTCCATGCATGTCCTTCATTCTTACAAATTTGTCACAACTACTACTTAACCCCACCCTCGACCTCCTTGCTCACTGTCCTCTAGGCTGTGGCCAAGGGAACAAAAATCTAATGGCTTTTACCTGATATTTTCCCTGTCAAAAATATCTTTTCCTAAAGGTTTTGATTTGTTTTTTGTAGAACTAGGCACTAACATAGGTACCTTGTCTATTAATATATATTTTACCATTAAATAAGATTCTAGCAGATTGGAATAAATTAAAACCTTAATGGGGCTAAAATAAACCTAATTTGTAAATTAATTAAAAACAAGAAGCAAAGAACACTAACACTTTTAAAAAAAAAAGACATTTTTGTGGTGCAAAATACAGATTTAATTTCCAAATAAGTGAATGGTAAACTGTAATTATATGATGTGCAAGAAAATACTCGGAACATATGAAATAGTAGTCACAGATTTTATAGTCAAGATGTTCCCTTTCTGGTTTTCCAACTTGTGGCTGAGGATGCGAAAGGGTAAAGCAAATAAAATACTGCCTTCACAGTTGACTCAGGTAGGGATATAACACTGGTGGGAGATGGATTCAGATCTTTCTCTCTCTTTTTTTTTTTTTCTTTTTTCCCCCAAATGATGAATTTTTATGTTCTGATGTCTCTCCTGCAAGTTCTGCCTAACGTGCTTCTGATATGCTCTTGTTTCCACAGGCCAAGGCTGCAAGCACAAAGGAAGTTTGCTCAGTCCCAGCCAAACAGTCCCAGCACAACTCCAATAAAGATAGTGGAGCCGTTGTTACCCCCTCCCGCCACTCAGATTTCTGACCTCTCCAAAAGGAAGCCCAAGACAGAAGACTTTCTCACTTTCCTCTGTCTTCGAGGTAGGAGTCTTGCAGCAGCCTAGGGGGACAGTCTCATTCAAAGAACGAGCTGTAGCACCGCACACTGAGTAGCAGCTAGACAAATGTACTGGTGCTATACTTGAATATATTGTGTGCATTTCAACTCTCAGCAGTTTGACTGTATCTGCAGCAGGAGCATTTGAGTTCATGGTTGTAAAGACCATAAAATGAGGCCAGTAATAGCGCAAAAGGAAATTTCTTTTATGCTTAGCACTCTGTTATCCTGAATGGGTTTTTGTCTAGCTCTTTTAAGTCCTCCCCATCCTCCTTTGTTTTGTCTGACTATAAACTGAAGAAGCGCTTAACTTGCCTGAGTACTTGTTCCTGCAAGAGGAGAAATCTGGTTGGAAATTCCCCTTCTCTACCTACTCACTGTCCTTTGTTGTTCAATCTGAGTGAGGCTTTTCATCTGACGGTGGGTGGAGGGGTTTCTGTTGTTCTTAGCTGCCCCGGGAGCTGGAGTGTTCCTGTGGTGATCATTACAACAGGTGAGCTCCTCCACTCTGCACCCCAAGTGCAGACAAGGCATCTGAAGTTGTACAGCGCGATACCCAAATTATCTCACAGTAACAGGTGCCTGAGCCGGGCTGGAACTGTACGGTGCGAGTCTGGGATCACTGGTGTGTGTCTGCGAGCCTGCATGTCAGACTTGGGGACCTTAGTGTGAGATACAGCTGACTGTGCAGATTAAGCTAAAGAAGGAGACCTTACCCGAGCGGTCATTTTTCATGGGACTTTCCATGGCCCTGTGTCCCAAGTCATGTATTGAAGATCACATCTTTCAGTTTAATCTCCCAGTTGTTGATTTAGCTATTGTGGTATGTTTCTCTTTTGGCAGGTGTGCCCCTGTCTCCTTAGCTAGTCACTGCTCCATCCTTGATGTGCTGGAATGATGCCTCTTGCTGTTGTTTTGTCCCATTACTGGCTGAAAGGGTGTGCATTTGTTACAGATAGGGCTTGCCTGCAAAGGTCTTAGTGGATTGAATTCTTCAGAGCTTGTGTTTGAGTTTCCCTTTCCAGTTCTGAGGTCTCTGTTGCATCTGCGAGCAGCACTGGTTCTGCTGAGACTTTCTCACCTTAATGCAGCATGGTTTGATTTCTTTTTCCTTCTCTTCCATGAGATTTTAGGCTAATGGTAGTTTTAGACTGGTTGCTAATTTATCTGTCTTGACTCTGGACCAATACGGAGCCTCCATCCTATTGGGGCTTCTGGTAAAGCAGGTGGGTGGAGGGGATGGAGGAGGGTGGTTTGCTAGTTTTTGTGTTTGTTTAAAGGATTGTGAAGAGCAGAATCTAATGGAGTTTAAAGTGGCATCACAGTCCTCTGAAATTTAATCTGTGGAAATGTATTTCAGATTTAGTCTGCTGTGAGGTTGATCAGTCTGTTGGCAGCATGTCACTGCTGTGATCTGGGCCAACTGCCACAGTTGTTGGTGGGAAAATTCAGATGGGGGGTGTGTGTGTGTGTGTGAGCACACATGACTGCATTCACACGCTTGTTTCCACTGCTTGCTAACTAAGCATGTGTTATTTATAGCTTTGAAGGCACTTGCACTTAAAGAAAGGCAACCTGTGTGGGGATGTGACTTACCTCCATTTTTATTTCCTACTGTCTCTCAGCATTCTGCTTTAACAATGCAAATGGGAAGCACGGGTACTTTTGTCCTATTCCAGTGCTTCATTCAGAAGGTTTGTTGGTTTTTTTTTATTTTAATCAGTGGCTGTTTAGCTCTTGCACCTGTAATTTTCTCTTTGTTATTCACCTGTAGAATAATTGATGTTTTGTACTGTCAATTAAGAACTTGCAATTCATTCCTAATTTCTTCAGTATGTAGGAGTACTTAGATATTTCAGACAACACGTGCGTTCAGATGGCAAGATCCAAATTACAGTTATATTAAAAACCACAAGGGAAAATCTGCTCTGAGTGCCACACATGGCATGTTCTTGGTCTGCTTAAACAGGCTGAAGAAAAGCAGAAAGGGGAAGCTGTCAGCTCACTGTTTCAGCACCTCCACAAGCTTTTTGCTCCATCAACCCTGTATAAAGCCTGAAAAGAGCCAGTAAAACCAGGGGCAGAAATCTTCTTGGACATCTGCTACCTGGATGCATTTCTGTGGAGGAGCAGGAGAGTGGCTGTGGCTCGGAGGGAGAAAGAGTGGGGTTGTTGAGATCAGTATTAGCATGGTTCTGGCTTCAGTGTCTGAACTGCTGTGTCCTTCAGGAGATCCTGGCTGCCTGAGATTGTGCCCATTTGGTCCCTTGGGAGGTTTAGCTCCAGGTGGTTGTCTCTTTTGATGTGCCCATTGGGAAAAAGGAGGTAGAAGCTGGTTCTTAATATGCTTGCAAGGAGTTCATGTAGCAGCCCAGTGTTATGTCCAGCTCCAGAAAGGTCCCACAAGTGGCCTTCAAGGGCACTGGCAGATTTGGTTTGGTGCTGCTCTTCTGGTGGTACCCGGTGAGCTTGGAGAGGGAAGAGCCAGCAGCTTACTTAAACCCTGCATAGGGAAGACTTCTGATTTTTTTTGGAAGGGGTTTTTTTTTGTTTTGAACCTTTGTGCTATTATTTATTAAAGTATTGAGGAATTCAAAATTGCTTGCATGGTGGGACATGTGGTTGTTCTGACTTCTGTCCAGATATGTCTGTCCAGCCCTGGCTGTTTGCACTTTCATGATGAAATTCGACATACAATTAAATGGAAATAACAGCACACTCACAGGGTGTAAGTTCAGCACTTTGAAAACTGTTTCAAAGTAGTGTGATAAGTGTAGTAGTGATCAGATCCAGGACAGTAAATCCCCATGTTTGTGTAATTTTTTAATTTTTTTTTTTTTTTTTTTTTTTTAAGTTGGGACTCCCTTAGGTCCTAGTCCTTCAAAATGCTCTGATGATATAGTCCCTGCATTCATGATCAAAGCTTTTCTTCGGCAAGGGAGTCTTCTCCAGGACTGGTGGAAAAACAGCTCTTTGGGTGTTTGTCCTTGTCCCACCACACCCAGCAGCAGTGTCAGAAGCACAGTGTAAATTTGTTGCACCATGTCAGCGTGTACTTTCATTTTCTGTTTTTAAACAGAGAAATTAAAAAATCCCGTCATCACTATGAGTTCACTCTTCAGTATGCTGGGGGGTTTATTTTAAGCGGCAGCAGCTGAATTCTGTGAGTGATGGAGCAGTACTATCATGCAACAATGTGGAAGAAAGGCACTTAATGTGTGTAAGGTCCCATACTCAGGAAAAGAAGTCCCATTTACGTGGCCGCCTGCTATGTGTCAGAAAATCTAATGATTCAAATAATTTTATTTACTTTTTTTAGCATCCTGTAATTTCAAAGGGAGATAATTTAACCAAGATGATCTGCTTGGTTTTGTTATCCAGAATACTAGGGGCTTTAGACATATTTTTAATTAGTTTGTTTTTTGAACTCTTGGTTTGATAATACAATGTACTAATTACTTCTTAAAAGGTAAGTGGAGCAGAATGAAAAAGCTGTAACAGTTGATGAATATCTGAGCACCCTGGAATACATCTAACTGACCAGACTTGGCAAGGCTCCCCTGCTTTCTATTATTTTAAAATACTTTTTTTTTTTAAAAAAATTTATTTTATTATTATTAAATTGTGACCTAGAATTTCGAACACAAAAAGGAAGGGAATAGCGCAGATATCTCTGAAGTGTTTGTCTACAGTGTTCTTATCTTTAAATAGCTTCTTTGAAGGAGCCCGTATGCCCTTTGCCAGAGGCATAATTAGTATGTTTCAGCAGCACGCGTAGATGCGAGTGTCATCTCCATGCGGTTTTACAGCGGCTTTCACTTTTGCTGTATTTTCTGCCTCCAATCAAATTTTTCTTAATAGCTTCCATTACAGTGCATTTAAGTTACCTTTACTCTCTGTAATTATTTACAGGTTAAAAATATTGCAAGTGGAATAATATAGGGCTAAAGGGGGAAGGAGAAACAACTCCCTGTGAGCAATAGATCTTTGGCAAAAGGTGATAACAGGAAGGCTATGATTAGGAGCCTACATTTTAAGAAGTTTTCCCATGATCAATTTTCTAATTAAGCCGAGCCTCTGGGAGTTACATGCTAGAGAATTTCAGGGATTCCTAAATAAAGATGGTTTAATTGAGATCTCACAAATTGAGTTTTCAGGCTCTTCTAACAACTGTTCTGCAAAATGCGTGGCTGTTCGTTTTCTTTGAGTACTGCAATGACTTAACAATCTGATGATTTATTACAATTGGGCAAAACCAAAATAGAAAATCTCACTATAGCATGTTTGTCTAAACTTCAGTAACTTCTAAATCTCAGTGTGCCAGACCTCTCGCAGTTTGCTCTTAAACAGGCTTTTTATTTTTTTAAACACCTTGTTTGGGTGGTAGGCTCGGGGGCCTTTGATCCCAGTCTTTTCTCTCGAGTCTTAATAGGAGGGGTTGCCTGTGCCAGTAGATACTTGCAGAGGTTTTCCATTGCAGCGGGAGGGCCCCCAAAGTAAAAAACTTGGGAGCTCTTAATTTTGGGCATGTTAGAAAACAATTGTTAATTTGCCTAGCTTTTAATGAGGCGGAAGGTGCGCTTGCCTGGTAGTTCAGTATCAATAGGTACACTGGACTTTGAGAGCCAGTGATTGCATCAATCACATTCTTGAAGCACCAGCCTTCCAAGGGAGCACGTTGCCACCGTGGAGACATGCTCACCAGATCAGAGTAAGCACATTAAATAGCACAGCAACTTGATTAGGCTGGAAGCAAAGCAATGAAGTGCTGACACTGCCCAAAAATGTGAGCTGCTTTGCAGTCTGGGTTAGTTTTTATCATTCCAAAATAACATTAAAACATGCAGATGTACAACAATTTGTTTAAAGTACTGGAAGAAGACTTTTTATTGATTTTGTTGTTAAATCGTTTGGTGTTTGAGACTAGAATTTCAGGATGGATTGAAAACACAAGAATAAACTTTGGGGTGTTGCATCTTAATTGCACAAACCATTTAATAAAAGTAAGTTTGCATTTAGTAACTGTAATCTCACAATTTCAGAGATCTTTTTTAAAGTTAGGAGTAACATTGAAGTGTAAAATATGAGATATTTCTCATATGTGCAACCATTTAGTCCACCTGTGGAATATGCTGCTCTGGGCTGGTAAGTCAGTCTCATGGTGGTTTGGGACAAGAGTAATTTAATCAGTGTTGGCAGGGAGAAGTGAGTATGCAGGCTCACATACAGCACGTATATGAAGTATGCAAAGAGACCCTGGCGACCAACACCATGGCATTATTCCTTCCCGGGGCATGGAGGGCCATCCCTCTAGGCATGCAGCGGAGGATGGGTCTTCACATCAGTGTGTGCCTACTGGGAGGTTTAAGAGATGGGAAGAGCTGCTGAGTGCAAGATAGAGTAGCCTGTGTGTAGTACTACAGCTGAATCAAAGTTTTTCCCTGCTCTTCCCATTTTGGGGCCCCTTTCTGATGTTAATGATTCCGATATCTACCCCTGCAAAAAGCCACAGGATGAAATTAACTCATTGAAATGGGAGACTAATCTTGCGGTTCAGCCTTTGTATTTGCCACAGACTTACTCCAAGTGCCTCGGCGAGCTGCTTAGTTTTTCTGTAAAATGAGGATAAATGTTTAACTCTGTATATAGGTATTGGCGTAGCTGGACATTGATTACAGCTGAGCTACTGGCATAAAATCCGAGTGCTGCGATGGTGCAGCAGCAGCACTTCAAAACCTCGCTGCCCACGGTTTTGGTGCCCAGGTGGGCAATGTAAAGTATTCTGGCAAAGGCAATTCCTGTCCTTGCTCCCAGCGAGAAACTCGTGATCCTATTTCTGTGCTCTGTGAACTTACCATAGGTTCAGTGCTCCCAGGAAGACTTATTTTATGCTAGGGATGGAGCTCAGGATCTCGTGGGTACGAAACACAGATAGCCTTTTGGGAATGGCAGCGTGGTGGTTTGGGACTTGCAGACTTGTCTTGTTCATGGTGGAGGAGAACATAAAGTCGGGGGTTGAAGTGTATGTGGGAAGGGTTGGTTTTGAGATTCACTGCCAAATCTAGCCAGGTTAGTGGAGGTAAATTGCTTTGAGATTGTCAGATATGAATTGTAGATGTGAGAAGCGCTCTACTTGGTTTTTTTAATATTCATTAGTCTGTTACTCTGGTGTGTGTTTTGTTAACTTTGGAAAGTGCACCTTTTATTTTTTTCCTGTAGATTCACACATTTCCCCACCCTCACTCTATTTCCCTAGAAAAGGAACAATTTTCTTTGGCTTTTTGTTTTAGCTCTACTGCTTTGAAGAATGGACCAAGAAGAAGATGGGTTTTATGTCACTACACTAGCCGATAAGTTAGCCATAACACTAAGCATCTTGTGATTCGTACAATGGCAGAGGAAGGGAGAGTTTGAGCATGTGTTTATGAGCTCTGTTTTATTTCTGTGCTTGGGATGGCCTTTTCCTCCCTCTGGCTCAGGCGCCGGGGAGCTCCCTCTGGGACTGTTCCTGCAGGTGGAGTCAGGCAAGTGAGATACAATTGCTCTTTCCTATAGAGTTTATGCAGTTCATTCTCTTTTAGCCTTGCTCCGTAAAACGACTATAAAGTGCGGGCATAAATTACATTTATTCGCACTTCAGGGACTTGGCGCTGTCCTGCCAAAATGTAATAAGTAGGACATATAATAAATGAGAAGCAGGCCCTAAATTTTAAGCATTGAGATGCCAGTACATCGGGAGCATTTGGGAGGCAAGGTTTTTCCACCTGCATACAGCCCCCAAATGGGGCCGTGTGTCCAAGGAGAAGCCAAACTCTGGACGTGGCTCGTTGTGGGGCTTGGCATGCCATGTGTTTTATCAGGGCAGGCTTGAGTCCCTCGTACCTTGACCTGCCTTGTGCTTAAATCATTCTGATGTCTTAAATTGTTTTAAGATTTTTTCCAAAGCACATCTGGGTTATTTTAATTGTTAGGAAGAAAAAAAGAGAGGAGCTAGAGGGGGAGTTGGTGTAAATAATTCATGGAGAAGAATCCTGCAATTTTGCAGAAACCACAGTCCAAATTACAGAGAAGGCTCTTGGATTGAGATGATTTTTGTTGTGGTTGTAACATACCAGGGTTTGAATCCTGTCCAGATGAAAACATTTGGTTTGTACTTCAGTAAATATTGCAGAAACACTGCCAGCTAATTCTGAAGAGTAATGAAATAGTGCTTTTGGCAAGGCGCGTGCACTTTCCATACTTCTGATTCCACTCTTCAGATCCAAATTCAGAGTTTTTTTAGTGTGTTTAGCTAGTCCAAGACAAAAGTTAATGTAATTTAATGAGAAACAAAACATACCGTAATTTAGGAGGGAAAATTACACATTTGTCAAATAAAAAAAATTTAATAACCTCATTAGTCAAATAAAATGTCTGAAAAAGAGTATAGTTTATTCTATTAATCAGGCACTTGCTGCTGAGGTCAACGCATCTGTATGTACAGGTTGCGTAAGCATCAATTCTGCCTACTGTTAGTAGCAAGCCTGAATTTTGCACATGCAAAAGGTAACATCTTTCCGAGAAAACTGCTAAAAGCAGCACCATGACTTAAAAAACCATATTTTACTTTGTCCTTATTGTTGTATAAGCATCAAATTATTATAACAGAGGACATAAAATACATTTGTCATCCTTTCATATGCACTAGGCAACACTTTGTGTATAGTTGTGGTAATTGTTTTTCCTATATAGTTAGGTTTTCTTTTGTGTTGCTCTCACAATAGGAGGGAAGACAAAAATACTCAAGAGAGAATTTCAATAATGAAACTGCAGATACTGACGGAAACAGTTGCCAAACATACTTCAAACCTCATTTTTTACAGAGCTGAGTATCCTCCCTTTTTGTAATAATTCATAGCTCATTGTAACCATGATGAGTGAATTTAAAAAGGACAACTCACCATTAATATTTTCTCAAAATTCACCATGCACAGCGGTATCTGATCAGAGCAGTAACTCCTGCTCTGATACTGGTGAGGAGAGGGTACCTGGGGTTCTGTTAGCTGTCTGAGCTTTCCGCATGGCTTGCAGTCCCTTTAGTCAGCCACGGCAATTTGTTGGGCTTTCAAGATCACATGACAAGGGCCAGCTTTGGCGATTTGGCCTTCCCTCAGTGATTTGGAGGAGAGGGAGAGGGCTGGGAAGTTCCCTCCAGGTTGCTGCCTGGCCTTGGCCGTAGCTTTTCTGCTCTCGACTGTGAGTTAACAGTAACTTGTTAAGCGGGAAAAGGTGAGTGGCATGTGTCCAGATCAGGGCGGCAGGTTGACAGCACAGATACCAGACATACTCCTGTTAAAGCTGCTCAATACGAGGTGTCCTTCCTGCTTTACTGGTACTATTTAATGTCAGTAATTCTTTCTGTATCTTCCTTCTGCCGTTGCTCCTGCAGCCTGTGTCCATCTGCTAACTTACCTCTCGCTGCTTGCCTTTTTCTCCAGCCCCAGCACATCTGAGCCCCTCCCTTCTTCTGCTCTGCTGCTGCTGCATGCCCTCTCTTTCAGCTTACTTCTTCTGCATGGCTTCTCCTTCCTTCGCAATGCGTTGCGATTGCCTCGTCCAGTTCTCTGGTGATGGCACGTGCTTTTATGCAAATATTGATGCAAAACAAATCAGCTGTCTTGGGGGGGGGAGCATTTAGAAAGTGTGTGCCTAGACATCATCAGGACAGAATGTAAAATGTGCAGCTCCTACATGAGATTGGAAACATACTGTGTTTCATGTTTTGTTTAATAACTTAAAGTGATATATTAAGCTACACATTCCATAAGAAAAAGTGTGCATAGAAATTTTCCAAATCTTTATTTGAGAGCTTGTAACATTACGTTACAGTTACAGCATTTATTAATGGACTTTAATTTCCTTAGTCTGGGATTTTAATCTGAATCAGTTCCCTGATCCGATTCACCACATGGCCCCACAAAAAAATTATACTGCCACAGTCAAGGTGGTGGCACAGGAATAAGAACAAGAGGCCAGATGGAGGTAGATGCTCTGTAGACCATTTTTGATGCCAAGAAAAATGTCCATGCAGCCACAGACAGTCTAGATGATTCCTTGTATAAAATACCTTCTAAATAAGTGGTGGGAAGTCAAATTTTATCTTCTAGATTACCATCAGATTTGCTGAGTGAGCAGGTTTTTCAGGCACCTGCTGATCGGGTGCGTGGCAGGGTGCGTTTCTCAATGTGGAGGGCTGATCATGCGCTTTCCCCAGGCGCCGGAGGGCTGCTCCCCTGCTCTCCCCCTTCATCCACTGCAGGGCCCGTGGTAGCAGCTGCTTGCACAACTTGGGGTCTCCCAGCACAGAAGGAGACTTGTAAAATTCAATACAGCCACAGGCTCTCGTAACTCTCTCACAGATTTTTCTGCTGTTTTCTTGGGGATGGAAGGCGAGGAAGGGGGGAATTATATACCTAGAGTGCTGAGACCTGGCATGCACCACCTCCCAGGCACAGATGTTGCCCTCTATCCAGAGCATTGCAGCTCTTCTCTTTTGCTGTTGGTTGTTAATTAAATTCTAATGCCGCTCTTTAGATTGCCCTGGGTAGGCTTTGACAATCACGCCTTGGTGCTGGGGAGGGCAAGAGGAAGAGGGGGGTTGATTGCTCATCTTTACTCTTGCTGTCTGGCTGGCAAAATACGTGCAAGAATGAACTGGCATAGCTGCCCCGTGGGTTTCTGTTGCTGAGTGCGTCCAGGCAAAGACAAAAATATGTAGAATAGTAAATTTAAAAAATCAAGCAAGCGCCAACAACTGTATGTTCTGTGAACATGTGTGTATGTATGCGTCTGGTGAACCTGCAGTTTTCCTTATTCTCATGCCATTTTGGAGAGTTTTTATCATCTTGCTGTCATACATCATTTTCATGATAAATACCTGTTATACATGGAGAAACATGAGAGCAACAACTCTCAACAAAGTCTGTCTGTAAGGAAAACCACCATGTTCTTAACTTGAGATGAAGACAGGCCAGATTTATGAGGAAGGGCAATATATTTTGTTAGACCAACTGATATAGCTGGAAAAAACAAACCAGCTCTTGAGCGCACATTCTTCCCGACATCTCCAATGTCTTAGACATTCGTGGCTACAATAACCCTACTTAGTATTGATTATATAACTTAGCAGCTTTGAGGAACAAATGGGGTCCGCTGTAGAGGTAGGCTATGGCATCATATACACATACCTGTCTGGTCTCGGAGACGATGAGGGATATTTAGGACAGGAGTCTTTTATTATAATAAAGAAGGTGAGTGATCATCTAGCTTCCACTCTTACCAGTGCAGCTTTGCTGGTATGACTTAAATTAGTTCTTTAGTCATGAGAAGTCTGAGTTTTGTTTCATAAGAGGAGTTTTCGGGGGTTCTCTTAGCTCTTTCTCTTAGCTCTTTGCTTGATGTAAACCACCAGTGCAGGTCAACTGCTCACGCTTATACATGTTAGGTGTTGCCTAATCAACGTAATTGTCACTCTTTTAGCTTGAATGAAATCACAGTGTACTTACAGGCTTGTCATTTCTTCAGTTTGCTCAGAAAGGGAATTTGCAATACCTTGAGCTTGAGCAGCCTGTTTCAGTATTTTAAACTAGTGTTTTCTCAGCCTTTTGGACGTGTTTAGCTACATAGACTTAAAGTGAAAATGGTTTTAACCAGCTCAACCCATAGGTGTGAACAAATTCTGGGTATTTGATGCTATTCCAGAACTGAAATCTTATTATAAAAGATGATGATAAAAATAGTTCTAATATAAAAAGTAAGCAAGAAAACTCAAAGCTTTTAAATTTCTTTCAGATTTCCATCCATAACAATGCTTAAATAGAACAAAAATGCATGAGTCCAGCCTTTTTTTTCTTTTTTTCTGTTTTGCAAGTCAACTTTAACAAATATGTAGGAAAAGCTGGGGGGGAGGAGGAGGAGAGGACGCAACCTAGACTGAATGCCAGCTTTTCTCCGAGGTCTCATATTGCAGAGCACTTAGATCAGTAAAGTGAGGGCTAGCAGGACTCTCCTGTGTTATTGGACGTTGCTAGTCTAATTTCTCTGGAAGTGTACTTCCCAAACAGTCCCAGCTGTCCCAGGAATGCAGTTTAACCATTGTTGTTCATAGTTCTCGATTGGAAAGAATTAAAAAATGTCATTCTGACCAAAGATTTATGCACTGAGATTACAACAATTGAATACCACAAGTTAGGTAACGTTTGTATCTGCTCTCGCACTTGGGACCCTCCCTCCTTTCTAAGCAGAATGACACAGTAGTATATTTTATTCTGTGCTTTAAAAAAAAAAAAAAAAAAAAAAAAAAAAGAGGAAAAAAGATTGCAACATTTGCGTTGCAGATAATTTTTTTTTTTTTGCTGGTTGCTGTTGAAAGCAGCTGACAAAAAAGCAAAAAAACTCAGGGATGTGGAACTCTAGGGAAGATGAGGCTTAGAGAATAGACACTATATCTGGTCTCTTATTTAGTGTCTCAGAAGGATAAAATTTCTGACTATTTCTCTAATTATAATAGAGATTTCAGTCTGTGTTTGAATCGAATTTTGAGGATCCCTAACAGTAAGTTTCTTTTACTGCCATCATTTGTCAATGCATTAATGCACTGATGGTGCCAGACTTCAGATCCTGATTAGAACTGATGCACAGTACAGATTTGCAGAGCTAAAAACTTCCGAATCCATACTTTGGATAACCCATCCGGACTTGGGTACCTAGATGGAAGAAAAAAGACAATATATTTTTCAGGCAGCACTGTCCTAGAGTAACTGTTTCGGAGTCTTCTAGTTAGTTGCTCTTGAGACTTAAAGCTCCCCTCCAAGCAGAAGAATTAATGTGCTTCTCAGCACCTCTTACCTACTATGGTTGATTGCTTAGAGTGTGCCAAAAAGTTCTGGGCTTGCATTAAAAATGTGAAGGTTTTTGTTTCTGTAAGTTGCTACAGCTCCCATGCCTTGAAATATGTCAGCAGTCTTAATTTCATCATTAGTCTATATAAATATGAAAGTTGTGGCATGCAAAAGGCTTTCCCCCTAGGATAACCATATGTGTCCATACATTTATGTCTAGGTTGGATGGATTCATACGTATGTTATTTCAGGGGGGGAAGAATGCTCATACCCTAGGTGCTGCTGCCGTGTTTCCCCTAGCTGTCCCAGGGCTGCCACCGATCCACAGCACCGGGTGCCGATGGGGAGTTTCTCCCTGCTTCTTCCCAAGGCAGCCACAGTCCCAAAGGGGCCATTGTAGAGGCCAAGAGCAAAGGTCTTTACAGGTGGGGGCTAAGGCCCACACAGCCGCTCACTTGCTCGCCCCCCACTCCCCCCCC
>NW_009199432.1:0-12767 GCF_000690835.1 Fulmarus glacialis | reverse complement strand
TGATTCTATGATTGATTCTATGATTCTATGACTACATCTACATGCACCCTGGAACTCTAAGTATACAAAACATTTATAAACATTTTCCAAGGGAAACATGCATATAAGCAGTATAATAAATCTATATGCAGCATACCAACATCAGACTTGCCTGAAAGATCAGTACCATTGTCATGATTTACCTATTACGATGTACGTGGTATTTTTATTCAGAACACAAAGCCACGTTTAGCATAGCATTGGAGAAAAGAAACTAGAACTCTCCAATGGCCTTAGGGAAATCTCTGGATACAATTATGAACTCTAATTGAGGTTTTAACACTTTTACAGCACAGAATGAGTTAACATGTCACATATCTTCCAGATCAGGGAGACCACACAATCACTAACACTTGACGGCTCCCACCCCAGTGAAAGCAATCAAATCTCATGAGATTGTTACACTCAGGATTAATCTGTCTTCTGCCTCTAAACTGCTGAGAGATAAAAGTGGTGAAAAATGTCAAAGTGACATGTCACCTAGTGAACTGGTGAAAAGAGTAACTGAGAATCGCTTTCAGTTGCTTTTTTAGAAAAAAGATCTCAGAAAGAGGAAGAGGAGTAAAAAGTTTGCTAAAGAGTGAATGACATCACAAATTGGAAAAGCCAGATTGTTACAAAAGGGGGATACCAGACATCAAGCCTTATCTAAGACGAAAAAAAGACTGAGGAAAGAGCTGATAAAGAGGCCTGTAGACATTTTGGCCAGATTTGTATATTCTTGGGTTAGCTCTGCACCCTATTGAGAAAAGAAAATATTTAAGTGCATATTTAACCTCACATAATGGGATGTAAGTACAGTAGCATAATGAGAGCCTTGGTAGAGCTCTGCTGCTGTAGCACACTCTGGGAAAATAACAGAAGACTACACATGCTCAACAGTTATCCCTGAGAGCTCCTCAAATGCCTCCAGTTGGGCAGAAGAGTTAAAGCCAACGTCTGCCAAGAAAAAGCACAGACCTAAAGCTTCCACCCAGAAGGCAGTGAGGAGTAACACACTTAAAACAGCAGCAAAACCCACAGACATTACCTATTACCGTAACAAACTACAAGATCCCAACTAACAGCACAGCTAAGGTCAAAATACACATTCAATTCTGAAATGGAGACAAGAAACACATGGATAAAGTTTTCACCTCTGGGTTTTTTTTTTTTTTTTTTTTTTTGACTAATCTACTAGTTTGAAAAGGAGATTATGAATCAAGATCATTGACACAAACTGAAGGGAGGCATGCAAATGGAGACAAGAAATGTACAGTTTACTTGGACATTTTAAGAGTAGTAAGTCACTTTGCTCTTCAGCTTTTATTTCTCTTTGTGTTTGGGAACATAATGTCTCTGTGACTATATAGGATTACAAACTGTGGTCATTTCCTATCGACTAGTTCATCGTGCAGTTCAAAGCATGTCAAGGTCATATTTTTATGCCAAGCCATAGCTATAGCCCCGAAGGTAGCATGCAGTGCTTCATTAGCCACATTGAGTTTTTCAGAATATTACCAATACCTAGTTGAAGAATCTGCTTTAAATCAATGCAGTATCTGAGATACTCTTTCTGGAATACACAAGAACTGAGGGGAAAAAAAAAATTAAAACATTATGGTTTGACCTCACTAAACATTTTGTCCAATAATTTCTTTCATAACCAAAACACATACCCTTCCCAGGTTGTAATAGTTGGGTATGATTTTGGGACAGCCTTAACCCAACCCATAGATGAGTACACCCTGGTACATACAACAATACGCCCTCACTGTTTTTCAGATGATTGTGTGTGAAAGTAAGTGATAAAATTTGCATATGCGCAAAGAAAAGTCACATGTAAATTCTGTACTTGGGTAAACATGAAGACCAGCATGCCAGAAATTATGTATGCAATTAGTATCACATACATTAAATGGTGCGTATAATTATAGGCCATGTTGGAAAATGCATTCTGTGTCTTGACAAACATTCTGTACGCTTCTATGCTCCCTATCTACTCACCAGGACCTCAAGTGCTGGTCTTCGCAGAACACTAAGCATGAGTGTCTTTATATTCACTGGTCCAGCTGTCATGAGTTTTGCCTTCCAGCTATCATTCTCAGAGGCTCATCAGACATGCTTATTCCAATTTAGTCTACAGAGTGGTTCAGCTGCTGTCCTCAGTGTGGAGTTTTTAAGCAGCAGCTGTTGGGCAGTGATGATATTAAGTCTATATTTCTAAAGGAAAAGACATGCCTGCAGAAAAAATTGACAAGTCTGCTTTCAGTTTTACAGAGGTCTTAGTTCTCACATTTTTCTGGTCCTAAGGCTGCAATGTCAGAAACTTTAACACGGTCTCTTCCCACATAGAAGAGAGAAAAGTATGTTCACAAATGTGGAGAAGACAATTTCCTTTTACTTTTATACAGGCATATAGTATTTGTTTGACAGACTGTGCAGTTCCAGTATGTGTTTGGTGGGGTTTTTTTTTTGTTGTTGTGGGGTTTTTTTTGTTTTGTTTTTGGTTTTGTTTTGTGTTTTGTTTTTTTTTTTTTTTAAACGGTGAAAGAAAACTTATTACTATTACCTACTAAAGGGCACTTTCACCATAATAACAATCTCAGTGTTATCTACCTGTACAAAAATCTACTTAAAAGTTCCTTTTGGACAGTATTTTGTTTTGTTTTGTTTTTTTCTCCTTGGTAAAAATTTTAGATCTTCAACTTAAATTCTCTTTAAAGGTCAATATAGTATGGCATCCTGTAAGCCAGCTTAAAAATTGTATAAGGTCTGTAACTAAGCTTCCCTCAGAACTACTGTCCTGAACAGTGATCTTCTTGCTGATCACAGCAATCTGAAGTTTGCTATAATGAGAACAAGTTTCAATTGAAAGGTTAATTAGTAATGAACTGTTTCCAAAACCACTGAGAGAACTGGAGGCCTCATAAACAAAAGTTGATAAGAAGGAATTAGGAAATCGGTAACAAATGTACTTGACAAAGAAAGTCTCTTATGAGATTTACTTTGGTAAATCTGAAAGGGAAGGGAATCAGGTTGTATATAGCATTAGGCAACCAACAACTCCAAAAGGAGTAGCTTCCAGGTGCACACAAGAAATTCTCAGATTTGAGGCATCTCCTAATAGGCCCTTCATCCCAAAACTGGCGATGGTGACAAGCCACAGGAAACTTTACATTTCTATGCCTTTCTTGCCAGGTCCAGAGTAGCCAAGTAAATAAGATTCTTGCCATTACTAGTAAAAAGCAACAGGCTTTGCACTGACCTGTTTTGACTGAACTTAAAACATTGACAGACTAACAATATGGGCTGCATCAAAAGAAGCGTGGCCAGCAGGTTGAGGGAGGTGATTCTGCCCCTCTACTCTGCTCTGGTGAGACCCCATCTGGAGTACTGCATCCAGTTCTGGGGTCCTCAGCACAGGAAAGACACGGACCTGTTGGAGCGGGTCCAGAAGAGGGCCACAAAAATGATCAGAGGATCAGAACACCTCTCCTGTGAGGACAGGCTGAGAGACTTGGGGTTGTTCAGCCGGGAGAAGAGAAGGCTCCGGGGAGACCTGATTGAGGCCTTTCAGTACTTAAAGGGGGCTTGCAAGAAAGATGGGGACAAACTTTTTAGCAGGGCCTGTTGAGACAGGACAACGGGGAAT
This sequence comes from Fulmarus glacialis, assembly GCF_000690835.1. Taxonomy (NCBI): domain Eukaryota; kingdom Metazoa; phylum Chordata; class Aves; order Procellariiformes; family Procellariidae; genus Fulmarus; species Fulmarus glacialis. The sequence continues at coordinate 9,094 of NW_009199432.1, read as the reverse complement.
GGTTTTAAACTAAAGGAGGGTAGATTCAGACTGGATATAAGGAAGAAATTTTTTATGATAAGAGTGGTGAAACACTGGCACAGGTTGCCCAGAGAGGTGGTAGATGCTCCACCCTGGAAACGTTCAAGGTCAGGTTGGACAGGGCTCTGAGCAACCTGATCTAGTTGAAGATGTCCCTGCCCGTTGCAGGGGGGTTGGACTAGATGACCTTCCAACCCAAACCATTCTATGATTCTATGAATAAATTCCTGTTTCTGCACCTTTTGGCCATAAATCTTGACTATGACTCCAGGAACCATGAAATATTTGCCTAGGCTTGGAAGAGGTGGCAAGCTTCTGAGTAACTGCTATTTTGTAATACCCAAACACTATCTCCAGATATAATGAAATTTTCCACACACAGATCTCTACCCCTACTACCAGCACTCATGCAGCTTCTGCATTTTCTTAGTTTGTCTCCTAGACGAACTCCCACACCCTGCTTTGAGTGGCATGACTACTAAGTTACGAAGCAGGTATCTGCTGTATCTCAGGTAGAGTTTGCCAAGTAGAATAACATTTGTATAAAACTTAATAAAAACATTCCTATTCTGACACAAAACACTTTTTGGAAATATCTTCCCCTCAACAGCCACAAAAAATTTCCAGTGCCCATTTTTTCTTTAGCAATTACCTTATCTGACTTGGTTTCGTTCTAAGGAGGTCTTAATGTCACTAGCCTAATGCACTAAGAGAAAGTTAATACAATTAACTAGAAAGCACTCAGGAATCAGACTCAACATGATGAAAAACTTGGATTGGGGTTTCTTGAGCATCTGGGAACACCTAGTTAACAAAGAATCCTCAGTGACTTAACACTGCCAAGCACTTTTGTTCTGGCTTGCTTACAATCACCTTGTGCTAATATTATGCCTGTCCCTGTGCTAAATTAGTTACCAGATTGCATGCGTTTGGGGGATCTGAATGCAAACAGCTAGGCTGCTGTCACAAACAGACCACACAAAGCATTTACCCAGTGAGAAAACATCTGAGGGTTTGTATGCATTGGTCCATCCAAAGATAGCACTTTTGTTACAGTGCCCTTATGAAACTTCTCTTCTCACTTGTTACTTAAATGCTGAACAGGGCTGCTGTTGGAATCACAAGCACTAATCAGAGTGGGTTGTTGACAAACACAGATGTTACCCAGAGAAGATCTTAATAACTAGCACCTCAGTGTCTTTTATGTGTGGATCCTCTAGTTTTCAAACTCACCACTTTGCTAGCAGGGATGAAACTACCCCATTACCTTTTTAATGATGACTAAGAGATTGAAACTGAAATGCCATCAACACACTGCACTCGCAGCCACCAGGCCACTCTTAAACTCTCAAAAGCTTTCTCCTTCCACTGTTCCTCAACAATTTTAGAGAGACAGAAACAACTGCTTTCTATAGCTTCAGTAGTATACTAAGCACCATTAGAAAAATATAGCCAGAAAATAGTCGACTTAATTCCAACCCTTCCATTTACATTTAAAGCTTTGAAGGGGGTGCCACAGGCTACAATGCTTAATTTTATCTTCATTAGTTTGCAAATATAATTTCCTTGAGGTTTGGAGACTAAGCACAGAAACCAACTCCCTTTGAGCAGTGCTTCTTTGTTTTTGGAAAAGGCCAGCCCTAATTTTGAAATTTCTTTTTAAAAAGAAGTTAGATTGCCCTATGATCACTGCTCACTGTTCGGAATCTAGAGACTACTACTCTAGAACTAAGACTCGACAAAAAAATTGATTGCAATTCTTCCTTCTAGAATCCTGTAACATAGGTAAAGCTCAGGCATCCATCTAGAGAATGTTATACAGCTGATGAGTAAGTCCAGACCACTGCTGGCTGAAGCATTTCCTCCATTCAGCTTATCCATACCATCTTTCTCCTTAACACTTGATTTTACCTAGTTGTCTCTACTAAAGACATAATAAAGCAATGTAGGTTGAAAATGAGACAATTCTGAACTAGAGTGATAGTTCCAACTCTCAATAAGAAGAGAACAACAGTATTATAAACATTCAAGGTCACATCTTGAAGTTATAGAACAAAGTTTTATTCTCAATAGTGACTGATTTCTAGTAAATCATCAAGAAACATGTCTTAACAAATAAGCGACAGAATTTAGCCAATAGGCTATAACACAAAAAGCCTAGGCCATAATTCATATTTAGTTTTCTTACCTTGGTTCTTAGATGCTTCTTGTTTGGTTCATTATCACAGACTGCTATACTAGGACACTAAAGATGCAGCACACAAGGTCTTAATGGGTAAATCCTTTTCTCATCATCTCATTTACCAATTTCCCCATACTTGCATCTACTACAGATGAAAAATGATACTTAACAATGTATGAGGAGATACAATACCCTTAGGCACCTTAATCGATCAATTTAACAGGATAGTCTTCAAAATAAATTTTGATTCAGATATCTAAGAATGATGGAAAAATGATATAATATGTAAATAAAACTTCTACCCTAGATGAAAAGCAATCCACAAGGAAAAAATCTCTATGCAGATTTATTCAATCATGCATGCCTCATATGTTACTACTACAGCACATTACCCACAAACAATTTCTCCATTACTGAATACACTCAATTCATCTACCAGTGCTTAATAAATATTTGATCCTAATTAAACCTAATGATTTTCTCTGCTTCCGAGATGCTGCTGCAGATCAACAAGAGACTTTTTTTAGCACAACACTTGATTTAAAAGCAAAATTTTGAGAATCTGGTGTCAATTCTGTTTCAAGATAAGTGAACATGGAAGAAATGTGTTTTCTCTATCAAGAGATTCTAAAAGGGGAAAATTAGTTACGCAAACCGAGTTGCTTTCCAGAAGACTGCATTAGATACATCCCTGTCACCAAAAAACTGTAACTGATAACCAAAAGCCACTCAATGCCCTTGGGCCACTTGAAATGAAATCTAAGTATTCATACATTAAATAATTTCTCAACATATTCTATACCTGATTACACATTTACAACTGAAGAGATAGCTTGTTACTTTAAACTGTTTTGCCAGTTTATTTTTTTAATTAAGGAAGAAATTTTGGAGTTTGCATATTTATTTTAGCATTTGCTTGCAATTTTCAGTGTTCTGTTTAACCAGGAAATTAGGGAGGTTTTCTTTTTAAAGACTTCTACCACTGCATAAAGAAGATTTTTGAATTTTCTTTAAAAACAGAACATTCCATAACATTTTTTTTTTAAATTAAAAGCTTTGTTCCAGTTCTGTGAAAATGCATCTGTTTCCCTTAGGAGTAGGAAGATTATCACTAGGACTAGAAAGTTCATTCAACCAAGCCAGGCACACAGGATTTAGGGTGGCCAGCACTGCTTGGTGGGGGTGGCAGTGGGGAAAAGAAATTCCAAGGCCTGAAGCTCTCTCTTCTAACAAAAGAAACGTTAACATATTGCTTTGAATGCTTCCCAGGGATGGCACCCTGAAGTCAAATATATTGCAACAAGTATTCTGTCATGTATTAAGCTAATTTCACAGCTGTTCCTTTGCTGTTATTTTACACCTCACACTCAGGTTCAGAACCTTTCATTTTGAACAATTACTGATACCTTCCCCACTTAAAAGTATTCACAATTTTTCAAATTGTGGAATGAATTTGTCTGTACACAGTTTATTTCCTAGGTATCAAAAAAAGAATCGCCATTTTAATTGGCACCAATTGGTGGCCCCAGCACAGAAGGGATTTGCATGCTTGCCCAGATAAAGAGTTTCCCCTGAGACACGCTCCATAGTGGTGTCACGCCAAGAGAGAAGCATCATATGTCTTCTGAGAGAACTTTTATTTTGAGGACTCAATCTTGTACCCTTCCAAGAGGGTATATTTCGCACATTTTCCTCCAGCCAACCAAGGAAGAAAATCAGAGGCAAACATTCTTCCCCTCAAGCTGAGCCCAAAGATGAAAATTAGAACCTAAATCACTTATGTAAAGTAATACTGGCAAGAATGGGTGGTTAAAACTAGTTTAAACTAAACATTGTAAACTGTTTCATCAGACACCTGTAGGAGTTATAATTTATTTTAATGCATGCATCTAGCAATTCCAGAAACAGCACATTTCAGTAGTATTGCCGATATCAGCTGTTTAGGCAAAGGCAGTTAAAAACTTCAAACTAAAAGTTTAAAAAGAAATTAAAATGAAATACTGTATCTTCTGTACCTGGAGCTAACCTAACTTCTGATTAGGGGACAACTGGAATGTCTTTTCAAGCTTTGGCTAGATATTTCAAATCTAAACAAAGCGGAAATTCTCAGATAATACCAAGAGATACAGAAGTGAGACCTCATGGGACACAGATAGAGACTTGGGCATGAAACGACAAGAGATGGCAATACAGACTAAGGGCTGGATTCATTGCACTTATTTAAACTTGAATCATTTCTTTAGGAACTCCTATTTACTTGAGCAAGCCATTTAGGCACTTCCAAGGAGTGATTAAGCCCATTCCAGATCACATTTCCTTCTGAGCTGCTGTTGACTACTTATGGAATTCTGGCACATTAGTGAAGAGCCTAAAGTTCAGTGGGTCCAACCTGAGTCTTGCTTAAATACTGAATTTCAGGTGTACAATTTTAAAAGCATTACTTGACAGGATTCTCAGTCCCTTTTCAAGAAGCATCTTCGCTCATTGCAATGGTTTGAGTTACAGGCTTTAATGTTTTTGAAATTCCTACTGTGCATCTGCCCCAAGCCTGAATGCGTATTATCATTATAACCTGATTCTTGAAGAGTTTACATTTCTTTGAAGGGTACAATAAGTTTCAAGTTCCCACATCACTGAAGTACTGCCAGAAGATTTCCTTTAGGGGAATTTAAAGTCTTGGCCTTAGTTCTCCCTGAACACCTGTACTTTTCTAACAGACAGTAAAAAATATTTCACAATGACAACATCTACATCCCTATTTCACTTTTTCCAATAGACTGTTGCTTTTAACATTGCTGATTTTGCTAGTAATCTGACAGGAATGCTGGACATGGGTAAATGCTAAGCTAGCTTGCACTGCATAGGAGAATCCAGATGCATTTTCTTCCTTGTGTGCAGGGTATATGGTTATTTTGTGCATGTGCAGCTGAACTGTAGTAGGACTACATATCCAAGATGTGGTACAGCTTTCAGAGCTGTGAATTCTGGTATGAACAAGAGCTCAGAACACAAGCATAGCCACTGAAATTCATATGGGAAGGTGTTTTGCTAATAAATGGTAACAATCTGAAAAAAACATTCTCTAATAAAAAGGAATTCATAAGGTAGAAGCTATTACATCAGTAGAGCTGCTGCACTTGACACATGAAATAAAGTATTAAAATAAAAAAGTAATGACAGTAATTATTAGTACTTACAAAACCAAGATGAGCAAGGGAGGCATGTAATTAATTTTTAGCCTTTAAGATACAGGATCTAACAAAAAAAAATCTTTAATTTTATGAGACTTTTTTTTAAGAGAATGGCTGAGACCATCTCTTGAACAATAGTGTAAGTGTAGGTGTTTATATGCTGGAACATGTAACAAAACAGGCCTCCCCTAGGATATTCACAAGGTAGGTGTCTACGCTAGACAATAGAGTTGCAACCTTCTTTCTCCTTTGTTCCCCAAAATTGAAAATTAAAGCTAGTTTTCACTAAAAAAACCTACAACAACTACTCCTCCACAACAACTACTAACAGCCTGGATCCTGATGGGATGCAAATCAACATGGATACTGTCCTGTGCAGAACTTAAAGAAACAAGCAGGGACAACATTGGAGGAATTCCCTTTACTATCTTTAGTACTGTATTGTGGTTTAACAAAATCAACACTGCCAAACTGCTTCTACTTTGCTGGTTTTCAGATGTTTTACATTATTAATACATTTTCAGTATATATTTTCTTCTGTATTGTTCATGTTAAGTCTTTCACCTATTGTAGAACATGCCAGATTTCCTACTTATTCCATCTGAAGTTTCTAAACTCACCAGGATTGAAGTCTGCAGCAGAAAACACTACTATGATTGATATCAATAAGCAATACATGGCACAAGTCTAAAAAGTTTTGATTTTTGGTATCTGACACTACTTTAAAGATGGTTTGTGAAGTCAATATATGAAGTCACTTTAATGTTTAATGAACATGCTAGAGTATAGTAAAATTTGAGATGTACCCGATTTGTATAAGGGATTCCAAAAAGTCCACATAAGCTATGGATATTTTATGTTCTAGGAACACTCTTGATTTTTAAAACTCCAGTGCAAAATTATCAAAAACAGTAATTTGGATCTGTTTGTTCTCCAGTTTTTGCTGCACAGTAAAATTTAATTTGGGGTTTGAAATGCACTGCTATCTCTGTTTTTTTATTTCATATTTAACCCATGCTGCTTTTTAGGATGGTAGAAGGCATGGTAGTGATTTTTGTTTTTTTTTTTTAAAGAAAACAATGGCTAACCTACTATTGCATTAGTGAGCTATGTATCAAGAAACTATACAGCTAAAGACTGGGTTTGCATAACTATTTAACAATTTGCTACAAAAGCTGGCTAAAACTTTGTTGTTAAGGAAGCAGCATAAGAACGACCACATTTATGACTAAATAGTAGCTTTGTAACTAACCTAGTATATAGGGTAGTATACAATTGCCTTGACAGAAGAATAAATGGATACTTATCTCTGCTCAGGGGACTGGGAAAGCTGACAATCATCTGTTACCTAGTGTGATGAATATCCCATTGCTTACCACGTCTACTAATTTTTAATGTGCAGTGATGTAAAATGACTGTCTAAACCAGGTTTTCTTCCATCATATTAGTTCACTCAGAGTTCACCTGCGCAGCTTAAAGAAGGCACTTCATATTAAACACAATCACTTTGATCACTCTTAATTTACAATTACAATAGAAAAACCAGGGCACTTCAACAATGTGGAAATATGTGGTTTATTTGGGGGACTTCTCTACTTACTCCAGTGCGCTTTTACTGACTTTCTGTAATCCTGTACCTCGTGACTGCTTTTATCTGTGCACTGCTCTTGTGCTGCCTGTGCTGAAACAGAGAAAGGAGTTGTGCTAGCAATTTTATTTATGTGTAGGTCAATCAGTAGAGGTCATCAGCACCCAACTAGATCCCACCTGAAGAGAACAAAGGAATAAATGCACCCTATATAAATCCAACTTACTGTATATTTTCTTAAGTATGGGAAAAAAATTCTCCCAGCAGAAGAAAAAAAGATATAGTTAAATAATGGACTCGTTTTAGCAGAACTACTAACTACTGAAGAGGTGTCTGCCTTCCCAGTCATTCTGATCCCAGTGCTAGAGTTCATCATCTTCTTAATGGTGTAACATAACTTTTTATGAAATCAGGTTATAAACTTATCACTGAAATGAGCTGCATTCAAAGTACTGCAGAAGCAGTTACACTGTGCAAGAACTGCTTTTACTGATAAAACTTTAACAACATTAAGAATGATTACTTTTGAAACATGAGTGAAAAATTTGGAGGAAAGGGGAAGATTCAGATACAGCTTTGGCAGGAGAGAAAAATAAAATATAACCTTGTAACAGGCTTTTTTTTTTTTTTTTTAAAAAAAAACCCAAACCACTCTGAGACTAATTGAAAGTCATTAATGTCTTCAGGTGAGAGGGATTCCATAGCTCAAGAAAAGTGAACAGCCTGGCCTCCAAGTTACCATGTCTCTACAGCACAGGACACATTCTCCATGAAATGCCCTGGTCCTCAGGTCATCCAGACATGTGCAAATTGAAGGGCAAGGCAGGTCCCACCACTATGGCTGCAGATCCATATGCCAGCCATAAAGCACCTCATGCAGTACCCTGCCCCACAGTGTTGAAAAAGCCTCTCAGATTGACAATGTCCAAGTAATAAAGATGTCCATATAGTAAAACATACAAGAAAACTATTTTGCATATTTTTGCAAGGAAGTTTCACATTGTGTATGTTAACTTCACATGGTTGCTTGGGCCCAGGCAAATGTGGTATTTTCTGCATGACAGTCATGGTAGCATATACCACATAATAGTGATTTCTTTGAATCTTCAAGTCATCCCTTCTTTCTGAGGTAAAAGAAAAAAAAAGGTTTCTGTGGGCCACGCAGTGGCATGAAGAGAAGTAACTCAGGCTAACTTTTGGTGAGGACAGCTAGTTTCCCCAAGTTTCATCCCTGTCTACGGAAAGAGACCAAACAAAGCTTTCTTCAGAGGGCAATCACGGGCAAACATCAGAACCTGCCTGGCCCTTTGACAACACTGTTCTTTCACGTGTTAAAGCAGCCACCGAGAATGGCCCAAGTAGGCTAGAGTTATAATTTGTTAATACCACCCTTATCTTCTGCTATAAAAGTTAACAGTATGAAGTATTTAAAAAATGCTACTGGAATTTAATTTTTATTCCTCAAGAAGCAGATTCTGTTAAACTGTACATCTCTGAGGATTCTTACAATGAACGCTCCATGGTGTACACACATGGTTAAGACTACTGATCCGAAACTACTAGGGTATATTAAGTGTGAAGGTTGTGAACAAAACAATCATTTTCCCATTTCCCACACAGGCTACCAAGGACAAGCTACCCAGTTCTCAAGTTAGTTCAACTCAATCTAGGATCCTGCCTTCACCACAGGAAAGGTGCATCTCCCCTTCCTGTCACTTCTGCTTCCCCTGTGTCAGGTCTACTGATCACTTGATGTGGGGTGAGTTGGACCCATCTACTGGTCCAAAAGAGAACTAATCCTGCAACTAAGACCAAAAATTAACATCTGTTTTTATATATACATTTTCAGTTAGGTAAGTGTTATACTGACTTAAAATGATTGCGAAAATGTGGGGATAGTTAGCCTGCAGTTCATATGGACTTCATATGCAAACCGGTTATTTTCAAAGACTAAGAATTAACTATATCTCTAGCCTAATGTGCTTAATTACACCACTGAAAACAAGCAACCAGTCAGACAAGCTTGTCTGAGACCTTGGTATCAACTGTCAACCTAGTATTTCTGTCTAGGTCAGGAGGACTTCATCATGAGGTTCAACAAGGCCAAGTGCA
>NW_009199431.1:0-905 GCF_000690835.1 Fulmarus glacialis | reverse complement strand
AGGTCCGTCTTGGAGCCAGCTGGCATTGGCTCTGTCGGACATAGAGGAAGCTTCTAGCAGCTTCTCACAGAAGCCACTACCAAAACCTTGCCACGCAAACCCAAGACATTGAGAAAAACAAAGTACTGCAAAATTCAGTCAATTCACCTGTGGATGACATGGCAGTAAAATTCCCCTGACATCCAGATATAACAACTTCTCTGTGGCACCACACGATACTGCACCATCTCAAACCTTCTTGGAGGGAGATACCATCCTTCAGATGACGCTCCACTCTGCCTCCCTTGAAACACTGCATTTACATTTCTGAAGCAACCAACCACCAGCATCCAGAAGTTTCATCCGTAACAAGGACCAAAAAGAGATGTCAAAAACATCCCCCGGCAATGATGACTCAAGTTCATAAAGTAAATTCTGGCATTTTCCTGTGCCTTATGGAGCAGACTCAAATATTGACTTAAATACGGCTGCATGAGCTATTCTCAGCTAAAATGAGCAGGAGATTAAATGCGCAAAGAATGAAGCAAAAGTTTTATAAGAAGACCCAAGAGAAATAACAGGCCCCTTCACACACCATGTTGTCTAATGTTAAGAGCATTAAAATCCCTGAATGTTGCAGTAAACAAATGCTCTCTCTTGTGGAAAAGAAATATCATCTCTCTTGTAAGGAAGCAAGAGAACAGCCTAAACAAACAAACAAAAAAAATCCAACCTTTGGGATTTGGTTATGAAGTTATATTTTACTTCAGCCTTTTCTGAACAGGGGTTTGGTTTAACATTTTAAAAGGCTCTAATCCCTGGTTTCATAAGTTACTTTTATTTTTTAATATAACTGGCTTCTAACTCAGTTGAGCAATTCTGAAAAGTACACAGTTAAGTAGGAACCTGTCCTGGTTTCGGCTGGG
>NW_009199430.1:6223-12353 GCF_000690835.1 Fulmarus glacialis | reverse complement strand
CCGCCCTGCCTCGGCGAGGTGGAAATACTCCTCGGCAGGGTTTGGCATCTCCCTGCTCCGGCTGCAGGCACCACGCACCGCGGAGCCCGCACATTGGAGCTTCGCGCCGCAGAAGCCACAGGGGTTAAAAAAGTCAAAACAACAACAACAAAAAAAGGACTATAAGTTAATAATAAGAATAATTATTATTTTAAAAAGTTCAGTGAAATCTCCATGCATATTTATTTTCCATGCCTACCTACAAGCTGAGTGATTGTAAGAATTGAAGTCACCCATGGTACTACGCAAGTGGAAATTGCCGTGTGGTTTTCCTCTCTGGAAAAGGTAATGCAGGGCTTCAGGAAGTGCTGTCATTGTGTCCCTTTTATTTTCTGGATTTCAAAATACAAAAGTAAAATGTGTACTCTTCAACTACCTGTGTAGCTCATTTGCTCTACAGGGAACCCCATAAACATGTCACAACATTCATCAGGCTCCTGTGCAATTTTGTAAAACCACTTTTTTTCCAGCCCCCGGACTCCCCACAGTCAGAGGGAGAGCAATGCCTCCAGTGCTCGCTGCTGCGACGGGGTAAGCGTTGCCTTCCCCTTGGCCCTCCAACTAGTGCCTGTAGTTCACTCTGTGTATGGGGGGAAACGAACATAAACCACAGTTTCTTTTATCATGACACTTATGCAAAGTATCTGAGGGTCATTTCTATAATGCTTGCTTATGAACCAACCTTTAGCTTTGTCTGAATCATGCTGCTACAGCTTCCCTAGCCCTAAAAATGGCAATGGAAATGGGTACTGGTGTTGCCTCTTGGGACCCATCTCTTCTACTATATCTTGTTTGTTTAAGCTAAGCATGCTTCCAGATGCAAACAAGTTGTTTTTACCAAAACAGAGCGTTACCTTCACCCTGTGTCGATCTGTGCTTACCTCCTGCTCTCAGCAATGGCAGATCTTGAGTTTCTGATAATGCCATGTCTACCAAATCTGCAGAATGGTAACAGTGCTAAAACAGCCCCTAGCAAACAGCACAGTCAGTGTCTGCCTTGCAGTTCTCCGAGGTGGAGTAAAACTCCTGTGAAGTACACTAAAGTGCAAAGAATTATTAAAAAAAGACAGTTTGGAAGGTTTGAGCACTGACCTCCTGTGAAGGGACCTGTTTTGTCAGTGGCGTGTAAGGGCAGGCAGGAAAAACATGCATTTCTCTTTCAAATACAAACTGCTGACACTGTTTGTGCTGCCGCTGGGGACAACACATTTTTATTCAGCTGCTGTAAGAAGCAGCCATCTCCCACTCATCCTGCTCCTGATGGGTGGCAATGCTCGATGGAATCTAAAACTTGTTTTGTATATCTGGCACCTCAGAAACATCATATCAACAGCCAGAAAATAGGAGTAGTTCGGTGGGATAGTGCCGTGACAGCCTCCCCACAACACGGCTCTGTGAATCCCAGCCCCAGCTCGGGCTGAGGGTTTTGAATCCCGAGGGGATGACTTTTTCTCCTTGCATTTGACCTGAAGCTCTCGGGAAAGCCCCGGGTGCGGGGGTCACCTCTCCCGAGCTGAGCACTGACGGGATGGGGAGGGCGGTGGTGGCAGGGGCTTGCTAAAGGGACCGCAGGGAAAAATTTGTTCCTTTCCAACTTTAAGGATTAATTTAGCCCCAGTGTTTTGCAACTATCTTCTGATATTTAACTCTCACCCAGTTGCTGAACTGAATCCATTAAATGCTTTTTCAGGGCTTTGCTGGTCATTGCTGCTGTTCTTCTCCTTTCTCAAGACGTCAAAGCACTCTCTGCAGCTGCCATTCAGCAGGGCTTGGCTGGAATAACCCCAGAAAGGTTTCCGAGCCTTCCCTGAATTCAGCGACTGAATACCGACAAGTCTGAAACCTTGCATAACGTGGACCGAACATCGTGCATTTCTCGCTCCGTGCCCGGGAAGGCGCGCGGGTCCTCTGTGGTTGCTGGGCTGGCAGCAGTGATGCACTTGCTGCAGGCTCTGGTGTGGGCGAGCAGAGCAGGACCTGGGGTACCTGGGGCTAACGAGTTCAGCCCAAATGAGCACAAGCGCTCAGAGCTGTGTTGGGTTTAGTTTCACGACAATTTAAACTAATCCATGCCAGGAACTGCCCCGGCGTTCCCCCTGCCCCCCATACAACTCCGTCCCTCCTCTTGCTGACTCTGTGATAAAACTGGGCTCAGCCCAGAGACCTAGAGATGAGCCCAGACGCTGATCACTTTTTGGGTAGGGTTGTCCCAGTCACCCCCCTGCACCCCCCGCCTCTCCTGGAACGAGGTCCCCATGGAGGGGCAGCAGGCCTGCCCGGGGGCCGGGCGCCGGCGGGCCGCAGGGGTCCCAGGTTAGGTCAGGTTTAGCTGCCGCGCAGCTGTAGCTTCGAGCATGAAAATCCATGTCTGCGGGCTCCCACATTCTCGTTTTCTGCAGTGTCTGAAACGGGTAGGCAGTAGGTAACCAGGAAAATAGGTCGCTCAGTTGCTTCGGGTTTGAAAACACAGCCAGTAAAATAAATTAAAAGAGAAAGAGAGGGAGGAAGTGGGAAAATTAGACCAGTATGGTGAAGCACTATGAGCACCTTATCAACTGATAATTTTCTCTATTACTTTATATCTGGATAAATTTTATCACAATACTCACAGCACAGATAGACCCTTGTCCATGTGAGCTTGCATGCACAGAACCAACCAGATAAATAAAGATGGAGGAAATCTAAAAGACCCTGACCGCTTTGCCATGGCCAGGGTTATTTCCTCAAAATGGGAGATTCAGCAGAGATTCATGGAGCTCGCTGTGGCCGTGGCTCTTTCTGTGGGTTTTAGGAGGAGTTCAGACACACGGGTGACTGGCAACTGAACGGACTCCTAAGTCCAGGCAATATATTGTTAATCATATGAGTACCTAATACAAGACAGACATCAATAAATGTCAAAGGTTCCTCACAGGCCTCAGGTGTTGCAGGAAAAGCAATTTGCTGTATAATCAGCAGAGGTGATGAAGGTTTGGTCCCCCCCAGCTGCAAGGAGCTATCGGCCCCCACGATCCCCGCCGGGCTGTGCCGTGGCTGTCCCCGGCACCCCTCCTCGTGGGCACGCTGAGCCTTCCCCAGGCCCCCGCGGCTCTGCAGCGTCCAAGGGCTCCGGTTTCAGCTGGAGCTTTTAGCACTTGCCTCTATCAAAAAGTAATTTTTATTGCAGTATGGTAATCCTCCATATAGACATATTACTTTCAATAGAAATCGTATTTAAAAGGTGACATCCTTCAGTGATTAGCTGTGGAATATCCATTACCAGAGTAGAAAGCGTAAAATGCAATGATAAGTTCCTCAAATGAGAGAATCTTGATAAATCTCAATCCTTGCAATTTGGCGTAACATTCACATTGTGATTCCACACCCGCACCTGAACTGTTCGGCTGCTCTTATTTGATTCTTGTGCTGTACATCGATCATTTGGGCATTGGTTTGAAATGGGTCTGCTTGCAGAGGACAAGCTGCAGACGCTGCAGTCCCCCCCGCAGACCCGGAGCTCCGGCTCAGGCCAGGGTTGGTTCCCAAGGGCTTTGATAGCTGCTGGTTCTTGTAAATGCACTGAGGAATTGCTGGGGCAGGGTAAGCATCCCCGTGCCCCGACTTTTCAGAAAGTTATCCCTTGTCCTGATGCGTTGTTTCAATATGACACAAACATTTATTGACCATGTGAACAATAAGAAGAAAAACAAATTATCAAAAAAATTGTGGGCTGCCTCCAAACCCACTCTGAACCCTAGACTGCCATGCTTACACACCCTTGGAGAGATGAAATAGAGCCATATAAGAAACAGAATATTTCGTATGTTTTAAATGTTTTAACTGACCCACTACTGCCACATTTCTGCCTCAAATTCCCCCAAATTAACAGATATTCCACCTCCTTTTCTAAGGAGACATTTCAGATTTTACCTGCTGGGGAATTATAAAGGATGAATCCTCAATGTCTATAAAAAGGATAATAAAAATATTTCATCATAACAGTATTTTAATCAATCATAAGGAGGCAACAGGAATGAGGGCCTCACTGTGCCAAGCACTGTACAAAATGGGGCATTTTATCAGCTCCAGTAACTCTCTCAAAGCATTTTAATTAACAACACAGTCAGCACAGGTTGCTGTGGGCTTCGCCCAGCTGAGTGCTGAGCATCTAAGACTGACCCTCGGTGCCCGCAACGGGCCTCAGCATCTGAAGTACTAGCACAGACTACATGTAAATAAAAAGAAAAAAGGAAATTAAAATCTCTTTGGCAGGGGAGTCAGCTGGCTGGTGTGTAGGTGCCGCTTCCCACCCCGCGTGGGGAGCAGCAGATGCTGCTGTCCCCGACTCACACGGTGCCTGAGACGCGGCTGGCGCTCGGTGTCCGAGCCTGCTCAGCCCTTGCTCCGTGCTTCCCGATCCCATCTCACCCCCCCCGTACGCTCCCCAACTGGTTCTTCTCACTCCCTTTCTTTTTTGCTTTTCCTTACTGGTGGCATTTCCATTTCTCCTCTGGCAATACTTTTCTGTTCACTTTTCTCCAGGAAGATCAATGCAGCTGAAGAAGGGCAAGTTATCTACTTTGACAGCCATAAATTCAAATGAGCTCAGCTTAAAAATTCCCCGTGTCCAGTTCTACAAAATGAGCAACCCCATCCTCACATCTCCATCTGACAAGCCTCCCTTGCAGATCAGAAGGTTTTTAAGGCATAGGCTCAAAATGCCATATGCATACCTGAAACCAGCCTGACCAGTGATGGACAGAGTATCTGCAACCACAGCCAGTAATCCTTGACTTTTCAGACAGATATTTAAATCTCAACAATTTAGAAGCTAACTGTGATTCCATTGGGAAAGGTTACATTTCAAAGAGACAAGTCACAATTACAGTGTCACTGTAAGCAGATTGCTACATTGCAAAATTATTATTAGTTTACATGAAGAAAGTATTGTCCTTTCAAGTATCAAAATGTTGGGTTGAATTTTCTCTTAACGATCATTAATATTTCTTACCGCGTTGTGTGCAATATTACCATAGTCATTGGTCTGTGCTACTGTTGTGCAACTGCCAAATTAAGAACTCTTTAATAATTCAGATTTATTACCTGTAGTTCCTCTTGACCAAACAGGAAAGATTCTCTAAGTAAGTAATTGGGTATGAAGTCTAACTGATCTGTATTTATTTTTCTTTAATTACACCTGAATGTTTAAAAGCTCTGTTCTGTCTACTCTGTTTACTCCATTTGTTTCTATACTATTTCAAACATCTACTCTCATAATGATGGGTTATCATTTTATACAAGCTCACACCCTTCTCAGGATAATGAGACCTATTCTTGTCTTTCAAACTCTCATTGCTATGCACTCTTTTTTGGATCAATAACTTTGATATGTATTTATTTGCATACTTCCATGCCATATGAATGATCTATGTTATTTTTACTTTGAACACCTAGTTTTTAATGAGCTTAATAAGAAGGATGTGCAGTTTTATACAAACACACATATAACTCAAACGTGCTGTAATTCACACGGTAATGAAAATGTATTCTTCTACAAATGGCCTGCTAACAGCAGTGAGCCAATTCCTTCAACTTTCATAAGATAGAAATAATTTTCTATTTGAGAGATAATTGATTCAACTGTCCATAAACAGACATTTCAAGGACTTTCCAGAAATTCAGAAATTGCTTAATTAAATCTTTTCTACACTATTCTTAAGTGTGGAAAATCCACTTTCACATGAACCTGCACTCATAATTTGGAGACCTAAGCGACAGGCTGCTGCAATTATTTATATTATTTGGTGCCAACAACCATCCGACCTTTTCTTTAAATCCATACCCCAAATACCCTACTGGAACTGTGCAATAATTTCTCAGTGGTGGAATCTGATACAGCACTTTGCAAAAACCAGGTTTACCATGGAAAGATACACAGTGATCCTGGAGAAATTTCCGTCCTCAAAGATCTGGCTGGGAACAGTTTTGCCACGCAGTGTGTAACTGCTCCGTGACCTGTGACGTGCCACGAGCGCAGCTGGGTCGCTGGCGGGGGTGTCCCTGTTATGCACCTAGCCAGCCCGCTGTTGTGTGGATACCCTGAAATCTCGGC
>NW_009199430.1:0-6210 GCF_000690835.1 Fulmarus glacialis | reverse complement strand
GGAATGCAGTATATTGCCTAAGACGACACCCCTCCAAATCAAGACACCTCTGCATTCCCTGGGTGTGGAAAGCTTCTCCCAGCTCTGTAGGAAGGAATGTGCCAGGGGAAGCAGACCTGACCTGACCTGCAGAGCAGCTGCTCCTTAACTACCTGTGTGCAAAGGAAATTGCCTTTTGTAGGGACGTGGAATTGATGCTCCGCAAAGCGGTACTGCCTAAATGTAAGATGCCTGTGGTGATCCTGTGCCACGGGGAGGATCCTGCCAGATGAACAGTGCCTCCATTTGCCACGTCTGCTTGTCTACAAGAGGCTCTCAAACTCGGATCCTGGTTACACACACTGCCGAGGGGCTGGCGTGCCCGCCGCGGCGTCCGCACCGGGCATCGCACCCACCAGGACGCCGGAGAGCTCCTGCAGAGCCGCCTGCCCTTGGCCGGTCCTGAAACGCTGTACCCAGCACCTTCCCAGGGGCAGTGCCACCAGCGTGCCAGCCACGAGAGAAACATGCACACCTTTCCCACTTCTTTCTTCCAAGTTCTTTCCTTTCAGGCTTGTTCATTTAAACGTTACGTGAAAGGCTCACCTGTCATTTGTTAATAGCTCACATACAGGCTTCCTATTACCCACCGCCTGAGAACATGACAGGTGAAACAGCCAGAAAAGCAGCAGCTCCGGGCAGGTCTGCATGTCAGTATTGTCCTTCCCACACGCCTCAGGCTTTTACCTCTGGGATTTTTCCAAAAGGTCTGGCAAATGGCAATGGGCTGCTCTTGAATTGTGCTGAGATGAACCATCTAGTCCTTATTTAGAGAGGGATGCTGTGCAAGTCGGTAGTTCAGGAGTGGAAGTGTTGTTGATGTAGCTTTCTCTAGCATTCTCTAGACATCCTCTTTCAGCTTACCAGCTCTCCCCTGTATTTCCACACATGACGCTTCTATCCTATCCTATCCTATCCTACCCTGTCCTGTCCTGTCCTGTCCTTACCCGTCCTGTCCTGTACCGTCCCCATCTCATCTCATCTCATCTCATCTCATCTCTCATCTCATCTCCTCATCTCATCTCATCTCATCTCATCTCATCTCATCTCATCTCCTCCTGTCCTGTCCTGTCCTACCCTCACCAATTTGTTAGTCAAGTATTTATCACAAGCAGAATCAAAGCCTTCATTTTCCACCTGAAAATCCTCATGAGCTTCACACGGGTGCTGAGAGTGCCGAGTGCCGTGGGCTTGGTGTTCCTGCTGCCACTCAGCTCCCGCGGGGCAGCATCCTGGATGGTCCCCACTGTGCCGCCCGCTGCTTCGCTCCCTGAAGCTGTTTGGAGAACTAACTGCTGCTGGAAATAAAAACATGCAAATGTAAAAAGTGGTGGAGCTCATTAAACCCAGGAATTTAACAACCGTGTTTCAGTCTCAGCTGAGAGTTCACTTGCGTGCCAGCTGCGGGAGGCTGCGCAGGGCTGCTGGAGAGCCCGCGGCCGCCGAGGTGCAGCACAGAAAAGTGGCCAGGCGTGTGTGGTGACAACCGCCCTGCCGGCAGCAGCCGATGAGCTCCGCAGGGGAGCACTGCAGCCCAGCACCTCCCCGCTTCGGTGTTTCTTAGAGAAGCGAGGACAGAGCGGCCTGCCAGCTCCAGCAGAGGTAAGCCCGCGGCTGGCTGGTTTGGGAGGGCTGCACATCCCCGTCTCCGCGTGCTCGTGAGGGGTGGCTAGAGAAGGAGCTTTGCTCTTCCTCCAGCACCCTGCGAACCCACAGGGACTGGCGGCAAACGGGACCGGGGGCAGGGAGCCCGGATAAAATGGAACAGCAAGGGGGTGCTCCGCTGAATTCAAACCAGCTATTTATTGAATGCCCAATTTCCTTTGAATTCACAAAAGACATAGTGTAAAGCTGTGCACAATCAGCTCTTTCTATTGCATTATTTATTATTCATCACCTCTCCAGGGGACTGAAGATGCTAAATGTGTCAAGCTAGCACTTTGTAGGACACAAGAAGCATTTTGTCATTGAAGATATTCTCACTCTCCTTCCCTTGAAGATGATCACATTTAGAGAAAAAATTCCAGTAACAGGAGGAGCTGTAACCAGGATTATCTCAAGTAACATATGACACAGCTCTACAAACATGTTCTCTGAAAAAATGAGTTCCATTCCTGATTTACTACCCTTGAAAGAACAAAACTGGCAAGACCTCACACCTTTAAACTTACATTAAAAAGCCTTTGTACTCTTTATTGCTGTATTCCCTTTCCCCATTCTGTATGATTGCTTTAAGCCCTACATCACAGGACAGTGCACAACGTGCCAGCATATTTGGCAGTGGCAGGCTGGTCACAGGTGGGCAGTGCTACGCTGTCTCCTTCCAAACGTGACAGGGTCCCCAGGCAGTGCAGGAGACCCCACGTTCATGTGCACCCTCCTGCTGGGAGACCAGCTGCTGTTCCCGCACTCCCAGTCTGTGGAGCAAATTTTGTACCCAGGGCCTGGCTGGGACAATTGCCTGACCGCCTCCTTCAGCGTCGAGCCCAAGGGGCTACGTTTTGTCTGGGGTGGGTGATTGCTTAGTTCATTGACTCTTGCCAGAGAAATGGAAACCACAAAACCTGACACTTCTCCATAGAAAAGTCGTCAGAGGTGATGTGCATAACTACCTGATGATATACCTGGTGCTTGTACCACCAGTGCTACTAAAAACAGTAATTGATGGTGGTATTCTGAAATAGATGGATTAATATTAGTTTGGTAGCACTCAAACGTGCCTTCTGGAGAGAGAGGTTTACCAAATCTACTGAAGTACCTTGAGAAAACCAAGAACTAAATGTGGTCTGCTTGATCTTGGATTTTCAAAATTCAGTTAATGAGGCTCCACATGGAAAACTCAGTCCCAGGAAAAACTCCAGCTAAAATGGAAAGTGCCCACTGGCTAAGCAAGCAGCAAGCAGGGAGTCTCAGCAGCGATGTGTGGCACCAGGGAGAGAAGTGCCATGCCCAAGTCTTACATCTCCTTTTGTAAATGGAACTGAAAAATTGGGAAGTTACAGAAAAGATACAGAAAAAAATAATTCGGAGCTGAATGAAATGCCTGACAGTATGAATCTGAAGAGCTCAATATATAAAAGTATCAGAAAAAGACCATGGTGTGACTTGATCACTGTGGCATGCCATCAAAAGAGAAAAATCCTATTTACTGACCCAATCCTTGCCCTAGCTGGGAAAAGCATAACAAGAAGCAACATCTGACAGCTAAAACATGAATCGGGCTTTGTCACTGCGCAGGTGATTCATCAGTGGAAGCCTTCCCTTCCGCTGACAGCCCAGCTCTGTAATGTCACAGCACAAGCCGTTGTGTTCAGAGCAGGAGTCACCGGATGCCATTCCCCGCCTGGCGTCACGGGAGAGGCCAAGCCAGACAATCTAACGGCCCCGCAGGCACTCCAGCGTATTGATCTTTAATACTTTCTTTTCAGCTTTTGCTGGCTTCTTCCTTCAGAAAGACATTTTTTACCTCACTTGATATCTTGACCTCCTTTGGACCTCTGCCTTTCACCACTTCCTTAATTAATTTTAGACGGCAGGTTCAAAAATTTACCTGTGCTGTGACATGTCAGTGACATCTGCTAGACATCTGGGACGTGCTGCCGGTTTGTTCCTTGCACCCCGAGCCACACGCAGAGCAAGTCGTCACTGGTGTGTGTATGTACGTGGAGGAGAGGAGTCTTCCCTCCCAGCGAGCATCCCTCCCCGCCACCAACCGCCAGCGCTCAGCCACACCAGTACACGGAAAAAACCTGACGCTCCAAAACTTCCCTCTCCACAAAATGTACGTAAGAATGACAAAGTATCTGAAAATCACTTTAGAAGAGTTTAGGAGGAGTTAATATTTTCTGATCAAGTCAATCAGCTGTCGTGGGGATCATTTTCCTGCCGTTGCTTTCCCCAGCGAGGTGCCAAGAGCTGTGCAGGGGGTGACAATTCTTGTAGCACTTCTGGACAGGGCTCCTGGCAAACGCACAAGAGAAATGAAGAGAGAACACTGGCAGGTTTACCTACCTGTTGGTGTAACACCTCACCGGTACTTACACTGAGCTAACAACATCTCCAGTCTCAGGCGATCACCTAATCTTTGCTTCTTGTTGCTTCCTTCCCTCCATGCTTGTTTAAAGGTAGGTCGTTAGTCCCAGCACAAGCCCAAATAAATGAGCCGCTACTGAGAGCAAACCTACCTGCTTCATCCTTTCCCTGCTAAACCACCCCGTGTTTCAGAAACGCTCCTCTTCCCTGAATCCCCGCTCGACAAGGCAGCCGCAGTGGGTAACAGTGAAACGCTCCTGGGATGAGCCCTGGAGAGACCGGCACCCTGATCGTCCCCTCCCTGCTGAGCATCCCCCGGCCGCGGCACAGCCCGCTCCCGCCCCGGCAGCTCGCAGAGCCGCGGGACACCCGCGGGGAGCCCGAAACGTGGCAGACAGACACATGAGTTGCTGTGACTTCACTAAACCTTTGTGTAGGGGTGTTTTCATCGTAATCTGGAACAAAGTCTTTTTCCTTCCCCTCCAACCCCCCTTTAAAGGAAAGGTTGTTGATTTGTTTTCTCTTTTGAGTTGATTGTTTATTTTAATTTCTGCATTTTTCATCATTTTCCAAGATTTTATTATTTCTGTTTTTTCAGAAAAATATAACTACTCTTCAGAAAGTTTTTTTTTCTTTTTAAAGGGATTTAATGACTATTTTCTACATGAATGAAAGACAGAAAGTGATGTGAGTGACTGATGTAGTTTTAACATTTTTTCCCTTAGTGGCATAGCAAAACTCATAGCTGGGTTTAGACTGTACCAAAATCAGACTCAGCTTGATTTGCTGCTGTGAAATAAGGTTTTATTTCTGAAAGATGTGGGTAAAGCACAGAATCTCTGAATTACTTCCAGGAAAACACCTTGGCTAGTGCACTAGTGTAGCATCTTTTTGTGGCCCCAGAAAATTCAAGACACTTCAGGCTCTTGCACCAAAGGTTACTTTCTCTCCATTTCAGAAATACATGAGCGGAACCACAAACAGAATTATTTACCTATATCCCACTTTAAAATAGCTATAGTTCCATGAGGATTGAATTTGGAAAGGAAAATTTGCATTTCTTCAACTTGTATTTTCACGGTTACTGCCAATGTTTCCCAGAAATGCCCCTCTGGAGCACTCGCACCGTCCCAGGCGCGCACCATGCGTCTGTTGTACCGGGAGCAGCTCAGCCTCCTCGGCACTGCAAAGCCACCAACAATATTTATACATCTTTTTCTGTGCTTGGACTGGCAGGGTTTTATAACGTTTGGCAGAAATTTAGAAATAAAACCAAAGTTGGCGACACTTGACCATCCGTCCCCCCGTGGTCCGCGGGGTCGGGAAGGTGCGGGGGGATGCAGGGAGCACAGCTCCTCCTTGGCACAGGGGTCCGCTGGAGACCCCCACGCACCCCAGCCTCTTCCAGCTGGGCTCAAGTCCATCACCTGCTTAGGTGATGCAGATGTAGGCATGAGGATAACGGCTCCAGACAGGCTGATCTGGTGCTGAGGGAACTGGGGCTGTTTAACCTGGAGAAGAGGAGGCTGAGGGGAGACCTCATCGCGCTCTACAACTACCTGAAAGGAGGTTGTAGCGAGGTGGGGGTTGGTCTCTTCTGCCAAGTAACCAGTGATAGGACGAGAGGAAATGGCCTCAAGTTGCGCCAGGGGAGGTTTAGATTGGACATTAGGAAAAACTTCTTTCCTGAAAGAGTGGTCAGGCCTTGGAACAGGCTGCCCAGGGAAGTGGTGGAGTCGCCATCCCTGGAAGGATTTAAAAGACGTGTAGATGAGGCGCTTAGGGACATGGTTTAGTGGGCATGGTGGTGTTGGGTTAATGGTTGGACTTGATGATCTTAGAGGTCTTTTCCAACCTTAACGATTCTATGATTCTATTTTAGCGCTCCCTGACATTTTGTTTTCTGGGTCAGGCCGGTGGCATGTCTGTCTGCAGCCCTGACAGCTTTCCTGCAGACCCGTGCCTTCTCGTGTGACATATTTTCAGCTAAGACATGAAAATAAAATGGAAAGCTCATACCAACAGTGTCAAAGCCCCGTCCCCAGAGCATCCATCAGCCCTGTGCCGCAGCCGGCACCTGCGGGGCTCAGGCAGCCACCCGGGAGCCCGCGGGGAGGGCAGCGAGGGCACGGCAGGCTC
>NW_009199429.1:0-8319 GCF_000690835.1 Fulmarus glacialis | reverse complement strand
TGACCAGCGTAATTTACATGTAAACTTGACGATGATGTTTTGTGTAGCCAATATGAATTTTAATTTAATTCATTACTCAATAAGATTAAGAAATGCTTAGAAATCACATTTGCAAGAATAAAGAGAAAAAGGCTTTTAAAAGGGTAGTTCTTCCGAGCTTTCTCTAAGGTGAGGTTTCTGGACACTACTAGACTGTGGATTTACAGACGATGCTTTTATTTTAACAGTTGACACCACTTCTTTACTTCTATCTGACTAGGCCTGTGATGGCCCTGTTGAAGTTTTAGCAAGACAGGTCGGAAAGCAGCCTGGCAAAACCAATGAATGCTACTTGAATGTTATTTATTCTGTATGTGACCTGACAATACGTAAAACGCAAGTTGCCGAGTATCTGCGCAAAGTGATGTAGAAATACCCTTAAACAGTTCATTTCTGGATTCTGAAAAATGACTCTGTGGATACCGTTGACCATATCTTATGTGAAGTATTATCAAAAACAAACATGCACTCAATAAATTGCACCTAAAATCCATGAAATAAAAAGATCCCTAAACTTCAAGACTTTAATACAAACATTCATTTTTTAATTTTCCTACCTTGCTCTGTCAGATTAGAGATGATGTACGTACAGCTGGCTCATTGGATCCCTTATTCCCTGAGACTCTTGTCCCTGAGGATTTGGCCTCATTCTGTGCATGCATGAATAAAATGAGATCTGGATTTAAACAAAGTTGAAGCAGCTGCAATTGTTAACAGGAATCTGAAAAAACAGAGTTGGCTCTATTAGCTTTAAAGGATGAATTTGATCTTGAAGTTGATGATAGTGGGGAATCTCACTTTAATGCCAATAGTCAATGGTTAGAGTCAGCTTTTTTTTTTTTATGAGGAGGTGTGTTATTTCCCATAATATTCATTTGGCTGAGATTTAAAAAAAAACTTGCAGTTTTCTATGGCATGTCTCGGGTCTTCCTCTGCTACTATACTTCACCTAAGAGAGAACAGAGTTTCAATCCTATAAATATGTCCTTTGGTAAAATCTTTACCAACACATTTTTGAATTCTTGCCAGAAGTAAAGGGCCCACAATTCAGGCCTCAGAATGCGTTGTCAAAGAAAGATAGATGCAGTAGGTGGAAATTTGTGAAAGAACAGGGACGGCAGGAAAACCAGTTGCCATCTCTCTCCTTCACTGGCAACAAACACAATTTATTACCTTCACACAACATTTTTTATCAAAACTTGCACAAGCAGTGGGCACTTCATGTTTATTTTCCAATAAATCTTTGCTTGAATGTCACTGCAACGTACCTGGAATTAAAAGTCAGTTTGTGAAAAGCACACATAGATCCATTCATTCCAGGGAACCACATCAGCATTTTAATCAAAGCAGAGCTCCTGTCCACACAGCCAGGATTATCAAGGATACCATAACTTCTTTTTTCTAATTTATTCTGCAATTAAATATTTACCAGGCTTACCTGAAGATCAGAATGGTCTCTAAAAATGCACGGAAACAATTCATAACATATCTAGGGCTAAATCTACACTTGGTGTTTGGTTCAGACTTGAGTCAATCATCTTCTGAGTTTAATAATTTCACCTCTAACAGGCAATGGCCTTCGTAGGAAGGCAGCAACTAATAGCTATGAGGTAGTAAGCAACAGCTTCATGACAACGTCTAATGGTAGCTGGTTACATGAACCCCCTTCCTCGTCCCTCCCGTTGCTCCTCTCCCAGGTGTGAGGAGCACTCCTGCAGTGCTCCCCAGGTGGGATTTTCCACCACTGCCTGCTTGAATCAAATAGCTTCATCACCAAGAAATTCTTCAATAAGATGCAACACCAGTCAAACATACTTTTGAAAACATTCTTGAGTCCTTTTCCAAGCATCAGAGTGTCTTTCTTCTCTCCAAACCTTTAATTTTATTTTCTTTGCTCACCATTTTGGAAAACCTTTTCAGTGCAATAAGAGTCAAGAACCCAAATTTCACTATATCAAGAAGAGATGACTGTGCCTGCATTCGACATCAGCTCTGCACGTAGGTGTGGCACCGACACTGAAGCTGTGAGATGCAGCCACCAAGTACAGGTAAGACCTGAGAGGGACAAGCCAGTCCGGACACTGCTAGGTGGGGACCTGGCACTGCGACAACATGGATTAGTGGGGCATAATTAATAGATTTAACGACCCAAGGAAGGAAACTACCTCATGTTCTGTCAAAGCAGAAACGGATGTTAAACTTTTGTTCAACTATAATTCTCATTATTACCTTTTATGTTTAAGCACAGCTAAAATAAAATAGCCCATCACTCTTCAGGCCACAGATCTGGGTCAATAGTACTAAAAGGAATTGCATTACCTAGTTATTTTTAATTAGAAAAGCCACGGCAGCAGCAATAAGTAGCTGCAAATTATTCTAAAATTAAAATTCAGATCCAGAGCTGGGTATCATAGTGCAATCAGTACAGCCTACGTGCAACAAACAATTCACAAATATCAGATAATTTGATCTTCAATATTTTCTTTGATGAAAGCAGCTAGACAATATTTCAATTGATAGTTTCTGTCCTTGGCTTTGTTTTCTGGTGTAACATTTGGGAACCCGCTGCTCCCTATGGCAACTCTTTTTCTCTCGGATCAATACGCATTTCGGATCAATACGCATTTTATGTTTCATGAAGCCCGGCCTGCATACAGTTACCTCTGCTGAATCCCCAAGGCAAAAATAGTCTTTTAA
This sequence comes from Fulmarus glacialis, assembly GCF_000690835.1. Lineage (NCBI taxonomy): Eukaryota > Metazoa > Chordata > Aves > Procellariiformes > Procellariidae > Fulmarus > Fulmarus glacialis. Next base: position 5,583 of record NW_009199429.1, on the reverse strand, counting down.
CATATCTTGAAAGTTAGTATATATAAGAGTCTTCTGATTGACCAAGCCCGCCAAAATAATATACAGAAAGTCTTGCTGGGTTCAGTTTCAGGATAAACCAAGAGAATGGCAAACCTAGACACACTGTAGGATGAAATGCCTCTGCTCAGCATGCAGAAGGCTATTCTTAATTCAAAATAAATAGCTATTGCTCTCTCATGGATAGACAGAAGAATACACTTTGGTTTTTCTTTGTCAGCCCCAGTACAACTCTGCCTTTTGTTGGCAGACTGATGCCTTCATCAGCTGTTCTGTAATAACACTAACAGTCATAAGGATTATTGCAATAGATATTTAATAAAGAACTTTCTAATCCCTTTTGCTGATATTCTGCTACAGAAATGACAGAGACCTGTTGATTCTAAAGAGGCATTTTATTTTATGTCTTACTTAAGGCAAAAAGAAGCAGAACTAAGTAAAAGCAGTAATTTACTGCAGTTTATCTCAAAGTGACAAAGTTGCTCATTCTTACCACTAGTGTTTAAAAATTTGAAACTGGAATTCCTCACCCAAATAAATCCTGAACTACAAAATCTAGCCCTGGTCCTATATGACTCTTAAAAATACAGATCAAAAACCATATCAGCTCTAACTGTTGACACACTTGTAAAATTACCTTGCATTGTAGTTTTCTGTTTAGCACTTGCAACCGGCTATCCCACGAGGATGCAGCTGTCCCACAGTGCCAGCGAAGAAGCCGAGGTTTGGGGGTCCCGCTTCCCAACCCCACTCCCTTCCATCCAGCAGCTGGCTTTTGGGAGGAGGGAAGCCCAGCGATGAGTTACTGTCCGACCCTATGAGACATCACCTGCTTTCCTCGACAGGCCAAGACCTAGCTGCTGACTTCTGTCTTCCGAGTTCCCTTTTTCTATCAGACTTAAAAGTCCTCAAAATAGCATCTGTTTTCATTACGGAAATTACTGTTTGTTTGATTTCATAGAGGATTTGGTTTTCCTACTCATTTTGTGAAAGACAATCTCACACCAAGCTAATGGACAGGGTAAAATCATAAGATAAATTATATCGATTGCAAGCATTCCAACAAAAATTATTAACTAAAAAAGCCTATAATTTACACATTCAATATAAAATTCATAGGTCCCATTAATATACAGTGGGTCAGAGAAACAGAGAAATCAGAACACTGAAAAGAAACTTGTTTTCAAATTACTCCATAGGGCAAATTGTTATACTATTTAAGCCAGAGACAAAATTACAGCAACTTCTTTGGGAATTAAGCCCACCTGATTTTTATTTGCAGTTTGGTAATACAGCTGACAAAAGACAAAATAAAAATCTTGAAATGTTCAGTATTAGAAAATTACAATCACTTTTTTTATCTTGATAGTTTTCCCAGGACAGATGTTCACCTGGGATGTAGCCATGCATGCCCAGAGAATGAGAGTAACGTACCCAAATTGTATTGTACAAATCAGTTTATTTTCTTTTTTCTTTGTCTGCTTCAGATGTCGCTGATCTTTAGTAGTTGTTCATCATGTGAGCTCTTGCTGTATTAGCTCCATTTTCTGTAGCCCCTGAAAAATAATACTAATTTTTAGCATATAATTATGAATATCCAAAAATACAAGATAATACTTTGTAAAACAAAATGAACTAAGATGGTCCACCAGGAAACTGTATTTACAATCCTATTCCCCTTGCTTTTGGTCGTGGCTAGCATACATCTCATCTTTTACCGTCCGTTTAAATGAAGTCAGGCTCATTATGAATAACAAAAAAAGGAAAATTTTGGAAATCTCTTCTGGTAGCATCAATTTCTTCATGATTTCACCCAGAGAATGATCAACAACTTAGGTAGGAACCATATCACACTCATTACAGGAAAAAAAGCAACGGAGATACTGGGAGGACTGTTCATTCTGCTCTATATGGTTAATTAAAATTATCCATCACAGTCCCAAGTCAACAAAAACTTGAATAGGTTTTAAGGCCAGCAGGATTAACTGTAACCGTCTAAAATGATTCTTTCCACAACGCAGACTACAGAATGCTGTTTGGTACCATCTGAATCAAGACAGAGCTGGGGGGTGAGCTGAGGCACAGTCTTTAAGAAATGCATTCAGCCTTGGCTTTCAGACTGCAAATGATGGCAAATCCGTTACAACCCGAAATCAATTGCATCAGCCATTAATCATCCTTACTGTTAAAAATGTGCACCTTATCTATAGCCTGATTTCTCACAGTTTCTAGCCACTGCAGTTTTTATAACCTTACCTGAAAAATTAAAAGTCATCTATTACCAGAAAACTTTTCCCCCTGTAAGACATTGCCAGCTGTTTCTAACCCTTCAGGTGCCCTCTGCTCAGCTAAGAAAGTTTCCCAGACATAATTCCTCTAACGCTTTTCTGATCATCTTCCAGTTGCTCATATTTATTTTTATTTGAAACACGAGCAGCAGAACCAGACCTAGTTTGCAAGGATTTTTCTGTGCTGAATAAATTGATGATACCTGTTTTCTCCCTTCCTTCCTCAATATTTTCACGTGGCTATATATACACCTGTGTCTTTGTCCATCCCTGTGCAGTAAAGCATTTCAGCTTCAGTTAGTGAAACTGATGTACCTTAAGCATACGTTCAACGATGCTCCTAAATATAGCTCCGCTTGAGTATACTTCTACAGTTGAGAACATGTCCACCTACTTGGCTAAATTGGCCTAATGTACAGTGACTTCCAGCCTCCTCCACCTCTACCACTACCTCTTCTTGCCTGTTTCAGAGCCTAACCATAATGGGAGGTTTTTGCTGGGATGCTTTTATAGCCCAAACCTCAGTGGTACATCTGCATCTATATATTTTGACTTGCTTTTGGTATTAATTATTTTTTATCTCTTTACATTGAGTATCTCTTAGATGACAGAATGTGTGAATTTCTGAGTGACGTCTAATTTTAAATAAATATCATTCAGTAGAACAGTGGGTCTGTGTATTTTGCAATGGAAATAGAGTATGTGGCAATGAAAGGAAAGAGCCAGTAAAACATACATTTCTAAAATCAGGAACTGCAAAGATTTTTTTTTCGCCCAGAACCATTGCAATAGCAGTTAAATTCCATTACTTCCAATCTGCCAGCTGTGAGAGAGAAGTGCAATTTTAACAGGTGAATAAAAAAAAGAAAAACGAGACAAAGCTCTGAAGAAAAACACAAAAGCCATTACAAAGATGATTTCAGGATGAAAAAAACCCACCCCAAATCTCTCAGCAAGTGACAGCTGTGGTTTTAATGGACTATTTTAAAACGAGATTTATACGCAAACTGCCTACAGAAAGTAAAAAAAGGATGCCAATAACCTATAAATGTTAAAGGTTTTTATCTCAGGCTCAGAAAATGTTGATGGCAATGGATGGAATATTATACCATACCATAAACGTCCCCACTATATGATTGCTGCTCTGGCCTGGTGCCGCTGTGAGTGATCTGGTACAAGCGCTGCAGCAATGCGGTTCTCCTGTTGCCTGCTCCTGCTCCACCTCTTCCCAACTCACTGGAGTCTATTAGTATGGGGGGGGTTAGTCTCATATGCCACCCCATCACAAACAAATATTATTTTCTACTACCATTGAAAATACTCCTGATCTCCTAGTGCATTCCTGTGACTTGAAAAAAAGTTTTGAGCGTGCATGAAATGTTGGATCAACACTGAAGACTGTATCAGCAGTGCACCTATAGGTACAGGTGCGTCTTTGGCTGATGAAACTTCCTCCAGCTCAATGATAGGTCTTTTTCCATAGGTATCTCCAGTGAGAACTTCAGTTCACACCAGCTGAAATTCAAGAACGTTTGCTAAAGATGAAATAGGTGGGAGAGGATATTATATCCTCTAAATTCTGAGTTACGCAGGAGCCAGACAGCCAAATGCAACACTTGGCCGATAAAAGAGATACTTTGGAAACTCCTCTCTACTTTGGGTCCGCCTATTGCAGACAGCAATGTAGAAAGCATAGTAAAATTTCTTTCTTCAGATGTCTGACAAGTGAGCTCTGTCAATTTTTGTTTCAATGGGTTAAGGCGTCTTTCCCGGCTGCTTGCACCTCCTCTCTGCCTGACTCCACCACACACAGCAGAGCTGGCAAGAAGGAACAGAGGCCTGCACCTCCACTGCTCCCAGCCATGGCCCAACGTCTTCGCTTCCAGCACCAGTGCTGATTTGTACCAAGTGTGTGCGTGGTGCTGCTGAGGTGTGGGCAGGCTATGTTGCTATTGGGCCACTATTATTATTAAGCAGACAGATCTGTTTATTTAAATAGCTAATGCATACTGACTGCATGCATGTAAATACATACATGCATTTAGATATCGTATTATATACATAATTTGTGCTGATGGATTTGCATGTATGTGCACACACACACCTCTACACTGGTGAAGCAATGAATGTAAACTAAACAAGGAAATCAGATCATTGCTTTTTTACATAAAATATCCACATTTCTGGACCAGCAGCTTCAACAGGCATGTGCACAAGTACTTGTGCAATTCAGTCCTTCTTTTATACAAATTATAAGAGGCACTGCTTACGAAAGCAGAGTTTGTGCAAGCAACACATTGCCTCAGCATCACAGCTTTAGTCATGCTATTTAGAATTCAGTGGTAACAAAAGCTAAATTCTCCCTCCAATATTAAATATAACTCTGCTTAAAAGGGGAAAAGTAGTGCCAATTTCTTAAGCGAGAGCTGAAGTGAAGCTCCAGCTTTTCTTGTGACAATTTTAGAAAATTGCCTAAAAGGTTGCAGAGCTTTTTTTTTTTTTTTACTCCTTATTTAGTAACCCTAACACTTAATCTTCCTTCATGTCATTGCAGATCCAGCAAGGTACAGTGAGTCTTGTCCTTCCCCATCTGCCTGGAGAAGCAGCTGGAAGGCCTTTCTCAGCCCTTCTAGTGCCAAAACAGGCTGTTGAGTCAAGAACGGGTTTGATACTGTCAATGATTTTAAAAAATAATTAAGTTTTGGAGAAACTAAATCCGTAATATTTTGAGTAAAGATCACTAAAGCATTCTCTGAAACACAGGCATAACATTAGTGCATGGCGAGTCCAACAGCACAGCATTCACACCTGTACTGCTTAGGGTCATAACTCCGCTTGCTAGCTGCGCTGGAGCCCTACCGAGGAATGATTCATCCCATAAAAGCGCTGAAAAGAGAGAGAATCGGGTTTCATCTGCCGGGTTTCTTGTAATACATCTCAGTCGTCCAGCAGAACCGTTCGGAACAATTACCGATTTAGGCTACGTTTCCCCTCCCCATGGAAGAAACCCAGCCCGTCCCGCTCCCCCCACGGCAACTTTCAGCCCCGCTCGCTGCCAGCGAGAGGCCGAGCGAGCTGTGGCCGTGCCCGTCCCCGACAGCCCCGCTTCCCCCGGGGATGCTGGGGGGTGTGGGGGGGGGCATTTCCCCGATCCGCGCTTTTCCCTCCAGCAAAAACCTTTGCGCAAAACCACCGCGCAAAGCCGGTGACGGCTGCAAAAAATTGCGGGGATGACTCGGTTTCGGGAGGGAGGAAAGGAGTGCCGCAGGGCGCCCGC
>NW_009199428.1:10961-12001 GCF_000690835.1 Fulmarus glacialis | reverse complement strand
TCCTTCCAGCCCTTCTTGTAGATGGGTGTGGGGTACGTGCTTGACATGAGTTAGTTGTCTTGCCCCTTACCTGGTCACTGGGGAGGGAAAGGCATTTCCAGAGTGGGACTCATCCTGCTTGGCATCCTTGTTTAGGATAGGATGAATCACAATGCTAGCAAGGCTGGGGGGAAACTCAAAGCTGTTTTTTGCAATCCCATGCTCCAAGACAAGGCTGACTCCCATAATCATCTGAAACATCCTTCCAAACAGTTCTGGGAGGAGGTTAGACTGGTGGTGGGGAATCCAGAGACAACCTAGCACTCGTCTTGCTTTCTAGCCTTTCCCTTCTCATGTCCCCATGTACCTGCACCAGTGTCACTGAGGACCACTGTCCCGGGCTCCTTGGGGACTCTCCGGTCCCACCTGGATGTTTTATCCAGCCATGAGGTTTCTGCCAAAGAAACAAAGCCAAACTCTGCATAAAACTGCATATCACAAAACTGAAGAGCAAGATTTCCTAGCATGTATATCTAATGTATCAGAAAATACGTATTTTAGAATCTTAGAATAATTTAGGTTGGAAAAGACCTTTAAGATCACCAAGTCCAACTGTAACGCTAACACTGCCAAGTCCACCACTAAACCATATACCTAAGCACCAGGTCTACACATCTTTTAAATACCTCCAGGGATGGTGACACAACCACTTCCCTGGACAGCCTGTTCCAATGCTTGACAGCCTTTTCGGTGAAGAAATGTTTCCTAATATCCAATCTAAACCTCCCCTGGCACAGCTTGAGGCCATTTCCTCTCGTCCTGTCACTTGTTACTTGGCAGAAGAGACCAACCCCCACCTCGCTACAACCTCCTTTCAGGTAGTTGCAGAGCGCGATGAGGTCTCCCCTGAGCATCCTCTTCTCCAGCCTAAACAACCCCAGTTCCCTCAGCTGCTCCTCATCAGACTTGTGCTCCAGACCCTTCACCAGCTTCGTTGCCCTTCTCTGGACACGCTCCAGCACCTCAGTGTCCTTCTTGTCGTGAGGGGCCCAAAACCGAAC
>NW_009199428.1:0-10919 GCF_000690835.1 Fulmarus glacialis | reverse complement strand
TCCTGCTGGCCACACTATTTCTGATACAGGCCAGGATGCCATTGGCCTTCTTGATCACCTGGGCACACTGCTGGCTTATACTCAGCCGGCTGTCGACCAATTTTCATACACTGCCATCAGCAGTGCTGTAACGTCCCACCCTGACTCTACAGAGGAGAAGGCCTGGAGAGATGCGACTTAGCTGATTCAAGTGCACAAGCTTGTTCATACCCCTGTGTTATTACAGCTCCCCCTTAAAGAAGAAGATTAGCACTCCGTTTAACAGCTCTTTATATGACAACACACCATAAATTACATTCAGTATAGAAGGAAGTATGTGAAGCCCTCCTGGGCTGGGGAAGTTGGAATGGGAAAACCGGTAACCCCTGCTGACTCCTCTGCACAGGGAGGAGTGGTAACAAAGCAGCACACACACACAAAAACACACACACATGCACACACACACACATATATATGTATCTCACACACACAAATATATATATATATACAGCAATATGTAGGATTCGTAGTTAAGACACTTCATAGGTCTGTGCTCATTCAAGAATGTGGTCACTGCACACAGGCATTGAAATGCCAATTACTTATCACTGCAGCATTGCTCAGCCAAGGAGAAATGGAACAGAAGTGTATTTCTGCCTCTTATTAAAAAGGCACATTTTCAAATACAGAGCCCTATCCTGACCTCCGTTACTCTGAATGGCTCCTCCACGATAAGGGAGGTAGTCTGGATTATGCTGTGATATAGACATTGGGATCTGTCCTGTTGCCTGCCTTTATATTTTAACTTAAATATCAAAACCATTGAAAGGATGATTGATCTTTAAAATAATAGTTGCTCTCATGAATTGTTCCAAATGTGGTTCAAACTGGGCTGTAGAATTCATAATTAAAAGGAATGTGCAGATTTTAGTCTATCCCACATTCAGCTGCAATTAGCATCCCCATTAATATGCTGATTTATTCCCATACAGTCCCTTGTTACTCAGAGAGAGAGACAGAGTGAATGAGATCAAAGACACGTGGTCCTGGCATTTCAGCATCTCCTGGGAAATCTCTGCTCCCTCCTGCCAGGAACTTTTGCGTTGCAGTTGTGGCTCTGGGATCTGGTCGTTGCTACTCCTGAGTACCCGAGACCGTGGTGTCGCACTGCGCATAGCAGCTTTCCCCAAAGTGTTCAAAGCAATTCCTCAGGAGTGGCAGAGGGTTTCATCCAAAATACCTATTGGGAAAGCAGTTCCTGGCCCATGTTGCCTTGTGTGTGCCTAGCATCACGTGGGAGGCCATGGACACCCATGGGACTATGGACTGTGTCTTGGTCCCATCTAGGTTATTGGTGTGGATGTAGCCACAAGGTACAATTTGTGCTCCAGAGGGCTTTGTCTAACAAGTGCTGGTGAGGTCTAACTCAGCTCTTGCCAGTACAGCAGATCCCACTTTCTGCAGAGGAGAGGAAGGAAGAGGAGATGAGGGAGAAATCTATCTGTTCCCTTGGGTTCGCTCATCCATGGCTCCTGTAACAGCAAAGCAAAACATAGATTTGTTGCAAAACCAGACAGGATAGATTAGGACATTTTGTTCCCTTTTTTTGTGCATCCAGCTCTTCCTCCTGCCTTTCTGTGTGTATCGTGATGCAGATGTGCGCAGCTGCTGTGATGTCCCCAGTGGTGGTGTGTAACACGGGGGACATGCAGGACTGTCCTTTCCTGTACAAGCATCAGTGCTTTGGCTAACCCATTTTTCAGGATACGATGTCTCCAAATCATTTGGGGAAAGACAGCACACTACCCCATGCTCCTTTCTAGGTACTGGCTCCCCTATCCAGCCGAGTGCTTCAAAGGTCAGCCTGGTAAGTATGAAGTGATGGGACGTGAGGAAGGGTTTTCCCCTAGACCAGAAGACAGAGGAAAGTAGTTTTTTCACTTTTACCCTCCTCTGTGAGCATTGCTAGCGTTATCTCAGAGCTTTGTCTTACAAATTCCCTCCTGTTGCAGAGGTCTGCAGGAGGCTATGCCCTGGGTTTCTCCCGCTCTCTCCCAGTGCCATGTTAGAGTGATTTCATATGGTTCTGCTGCAGGTTAAAAGTTTGCCCCGTAAGTGGCCCTTGGAAGCACTGCCCAGCGCCATGTGCCATGGGCCCTTGTTCTGAACTGGGTGGATGTTTTTAGGACACCGAAGGCAGTGACCCTCTTCCTTTGCCTTTGGAAAAGTAGCAACGACTCTGCTGTTGGCTGGTGGCTGGGAAATTTTAAGCCAGGCGCCGATCCTGGCTCTGTCACCAGCTGTTTTTCTAAGTAAGTCTGCCCAAGTTGCTTCCCCGCGTTCACATCACGGAAGCAGTGCACAAGGCTCATATAGCCCCTGGCTGAAGAGCTTTCTTCTCCAAACACACGCAGTGCTACCTTGTATCAGCAGATAACATGTTTAGCTACAAATCACATCCTTTTTGCCTCTAACTGTACAAAGCCTACCTCCCTTCTTTTAGTACAATACACCAGCTGCATATGACTGTATATTAGCTTTTCTAGCCCCAGAGGTGCTGTTCAGTCTGCCACCTTCCTTTTTCCAGCCTAACACGTGTAAATTATTTTTGTCTCTTTTTTCTCAGCTGGGGAGGGAAGGGGGAGGTACGTTCCTGCAGGCAGAAGCGGACTGCCTGTGTCGGAGCGGGCTGTAGATGGTGCTGCTGGCCCAGGAAAGCAAAGCTGGGCTCTTTATTCACGGATAATAAAAGCTCCAATAAAAGCAGTGTTAAATGAGCAAGTCGGAGGGACTGAGAAAACCGGGGCGGCTCAGAGCTGTGGGAGCACCTTGATGGGTAAATCTTGAGCTCCGGTACCAAATGCTGATGAGTCAAAAATGGGATGCAGAGAGATGGCATTGAGTGATCGAGGACCACTGTGGTATTCACGGGGACAAGGGGTTCTCCTTCGGCTGTTTTCTGCAGAGCTACGCCTGCCTATACGGTGAAGCAGGATAGTCCTTTGTCTAGGCCAGTAATTCTTGGGTGAAGGCTAGAGGCTCTGGCAGGACATGTAACAAGCTGCAAGAGATTAGGAATAACTGAACCTCAGAGAAATTTCTTCCTAATCCCCATTCACTGGTTTAAAAAAAAAAGGATTTTTATTTCTTCCAAACCTCTTATATTTTTTTTGTTTAATATTGGCTCTTATGACCAGCTAATCTTGTTAGCCATAAATGCAAGCAATTCTCTTTTGGATTCCTGCTAGATTTGTTGGTTGTGGGAAGAAAATCACAAGCAGTTGAATTATCATGACATAATGAATTACCACTTCTCCACTGAGCTGTGGCCACTGGCTGTTTGTGAGCTCTTAGCCCTTTGCAATTGCACAGCAGAGCTCAGCAGCAGTTTTAACTGAGGTTTAACCTGCATTTACAGAAGGGTAGGATCTCCCCCAGCACCAGACACTGTTTCAACATCATCCAACATGCTAGGGAGCAAGCCATGATCTGCTTATACTCAGAGTCTTGGTAATGCCTTGTAGCAGCGAGTTTCACAGGTCAATTGGACAGTATTTAAAGTATTTCCTAATGCTGGTAACATGTCTACAGCTGGCCAGGTGCCTCTAGCTTTCCTGTAACCTTCTAGCCCATGCAAGAGAGAGCCAAGATGACCACATGGAGGCTTGGACCTGACTGCTGTGACCTGCCAGGAGGTTTTCTGCCCCAAAACACTTGCCTAGCACTACACAGCCTCACCCCTTTCTGCGTGGAGATGCTTATGGAGCAGCTTTCTGAGCCCTTCACATCTGTCCTGTGCACAGCGCCAGTATTCGTGCCAATAGAGCAACAGTTTGGGATGGTTCAGATTGGGCATTTTTTGTCACATGGCTCAAGGAACACTAGGTAATGCTGAAACTTCAGGGCTGAGTCTTTATTTAAGGGCTGGCAGGACTCCACAAATCCTGAATAAACACCTTCATCAGTCCCTTCAAGTAAATCAAGAAAGCCAGCCCTCCTCGACTCCATTTCAGGCTTGCAAAGACTTTTTCTTCTTTGCCTTCCCTCTCTCAGAGGAAGTTTATATCAGAATACTGGTGAAATTCAAGATTCTTCATCTGCCTCCCCCCCAAAAAAACAGAGGCACAAAAGAGGCATTAAAGACACCGAACATGCAAATAATTGAATGTTTTCATATGCAGAAGAACGGTTGCTTTTAGTAACTCATCCTAGAACACGACGGCATTAGAGGTTTTGGAATGAGGGCCTCCCAACTGCATCAATAAAGGGAAAAGGTCCAAAAAGTAAGCTAAACAGTGCTGCTGCCTGAATATAGCCTTTCATTCAGCCATCCCCACACCGTTTCAGGCTCATTTTGGAGTTTTTTTGATAAATGATGGAATTTGTATTTTTTGGCTCCTGTTCAAGAGTTTATATTTTTGTTCTATAATTTCCTTAAACATTTAATTTCCTACATTAGTTGACGGTCTCTTGCATCTGCCGGAAAATTAGTTCTGGTGCTTCTGTGCCTGCGCTGGGAATTTATTTTTTTATTTTCATTTTTGAAGCTGCAGAGAGAGCGAACCCATCTGCGGGTAGATGCTGTTGTATACACATTCACAGCTTTGCAGATGATATAGGAAGACATGACAGAGAAAAAGATATTTGAGTCAAAGGGCTCAGCTTTTAGAGTTATTGGAGGATGTTCTGTTCTGTTTAGCTGTAATACAGTGGCCATCTCCAACATGTCTGAACTCAGAGGTGACAAATACATGGGAAACAGAGTTTTCTTACAAATGCTGCCACTGACCTGTGGAAGTTGCTGCTGCAAGGTATTGGTGTCACCTTCAACCATTGGGCAGAGTTTCTGAGGTCTCCCCATTCCTCCTCCATCTACGCTGCTCTTGCTTCCCAGCGCTGCCTCAGCAAACAAGGTGTTCCTCCTTTCAGGTTGACCCTCCCTACGATGGTGGAGCCAGCACATCTGAAAAATGGCAATCCCAAAAAACTATGAGGAAATATTTTTTCTAGCATCGTTTAGGACTCCAGGGAAAGAATTCACTTAGCATGGAGCATCAAAGGCACTCAGCATCATTGGAAGAGAGGCTATGGTAAGGTCTAGGAGCAAAAGTATGAAACAACTGTGTAGACAACATTAGTTAGGGAGAGAGTAGAAAAGGTGAGAGGTAAAATTATGCTGGAAAAGTGTAGTTAGGGAGTAGATCACGAGAGTGATTTTACCTGATCTGTCAGCCAACATGGGTATTCTGCATGACTGGGTACCAAAGGGGACCCCCACCTAAAGCTGGGGCCAGCAGTCAGCAGGCAGGGTTGCTCAGGCTGCTGTTGTCCCTGTCCGTGTGTTTGGACATTTTTTCCTGGAGTTTGTGAGGGGACTTTGCATCTGGGAATCCTGATTCCTACAGTCCTGAGAAATCACATACTTTGAGAAGCATCGTTTGACTCTCTGGTGTCTTCACTCACTCCGTCTCAAGCAAACTAAGACAAGAGTTTTTTGGAGCCAAAACCCCTGAACCCAATGCCACAAATATATATTTTCGTGCTCCTGCAGGAGTGGGAAATAATCAATTCTATTGCTCTGACACCAGCGAATTACAGTGGAGTGACTCCTCATCAGTTCCTACTGGGCAGCTATAGGATGAATTCACAGTGATACAAAATGACAGAATCTGTCCCAACTTAGATAAGTTGTGCATTATTTAAAGGTTACTGAAAGGTTGAGAATTCGTGATTTCCTTGATGCTTGGCTGGAAAGAAAGCCACGTGCTTCAGCCTTTTGCAGTGCAGAGGACTGAGTGTTCTTGGCACTACAGCAAGGAAAAAGAGGTGAAGTCCTGGCCTGACATGGGATCGGACATCTGAATGGGCAGACCTCATAGCAGTGGGAGCAGCTGAACCTGGCCTGTCAGCAAGTCAGGTGCTTTTTGCCCAGGTTACAGCATTTCTAGGATTTAGGTCTGGTCAGGCGAGTCTGCTCTTACAAACAGTCCTGGTTCTTGTAACAATCTGAGCCTGCCACCATGGTGTCCAAGGAAATCTGATGAGGTTTGAATTAGCATAGCATTATAGGAGATAAAGGACCCCTTCCAATTAATATCAGCTGATCTTTGCTACAACAGACATCTTTCCCAGTCTTTTCTTACTTAAAATCTTCCACTGATTGGACCTGAGAATGTGTCATATCTTGGTGGAAATGATCTGATGGAAAGCATAACAAATTCATTGTTTATTAAGCCCCCAACAAGCACAGTGTGTTTGCGGCCATGGAGACTGTGCATCAAAAATCTTTCTACACCCTGAAAATACTGGGAAGAGCAAGACTTTTTTGTAAGTAGAGAACGTGCTTGCTGCAAGAGATGCATGGAGGGCCGTGGGCTCCAGGAAGGAGCTGCATTTGCTGGCAACGCCTTTTGCCGGGTGAAGAACTGCCTTTGGAACAAAACAATCCCCTTCTGCAAGAACTCTGTCCAACGTATCATTTCCAGCCCTTGGTTAGATGCGTCCTCGTGGCCTATGACATATTGACTTATGAGTTATGGTGGAAATCAAGCCTTCTGTTACATCAGAAGGTAAGTCCACAGTAAACAAACGGTTGTGATCCTAACTCAGCAGGGTGCGATGGCTCGGCCTGCCAGGAAACCCACAGGAATGCAACACATTTATTTCTAGCCAAGCCCCAGGGACAGCCCCCCACCCCACCAAGAGCTCTGCAAGGGGCTTGGACCAGCCTTGGGGTGGCTTGAGGTGGCAGTGTCCCTTGCTGGTCTTAAGACTTTGGCCCATGGAGAGACCTATAAGGGGTCTGAGAGGAAGCAATGGGCATGCCAGCCTGCACGGTCTGCCCAAAATGGGGCTCATATCTGGAGGAATCTCTCATGCACAGCTCCAGGATGCAGATCATGGGCCTCTGTCTTTATTCTGTCAAAAGCTCCACTCATTTTCATAGGTTTTTTGATCTGAACAAGGGCTTCGCAGTCCTTTCCTCTTGATGGCTGGATTTCATCTCCTTCCTTTCTGCACAGTGTGCTGGTTGTCTCCTCCATCCCCCTCTTGTTCATCAGGCTGGGATATTAGAAGAGCTGTGTGTGGTCCTGGCCAGCTCCTGATCCACGCTTGCTCCAGGAGAAATTGAGGTTTCAAAGGTAAAAAGTGTGTGTGTGTGGAGTGGGGCTTATTTTTCTTGATACCAAAAATGTCTGAAAGGATGAAATTTGGCAAGGAAATTCCTGCACAACCACAGGTCACCTGAATTCCCACAAAGGCAATGGTTGGAGAGCACAAAACAATATGTGAGACAGTATCAGATGTGGAAAATGTACAATAGCAGTTCTTAGGCCAGACACGTTTGAAAAATTAAAACTCACAATCAGTTCTGCCATCCTTTTCTGCCAGGTGATGTGAAATCTGATGCTGAGACTGGCCAACAGAAAAAGCCACAAGGGCCCTTGTACCGCTGGGATTTTTTGTTACAGCTTTGTGTTGAGAATGAGGGTTTTCCGCTTTCCTCCAAAGGTGACTTTCTTCCTGGTGGCCCCACTTGCTGCTCTGCTCCCTGACCCTGATCTCCTCTGGAAAACTCTGCGAGGTGGGACTGGGACAGATGATCATGAAAGGAGGACAGATTTAATGAGCGAGTTTAAGCGAAAAGCTTAAGCTAGAAGCTTGATCTCTTGAAGATGGTGATGTAGGGAAGAGATGGACAGATCCAGCCCCCAGAACGGATCCAGGCCAAGGACATGCTGGTGTGGAAAGGTGTTCCCAGCGTTGGCCACCACAGCCCCCCTCTCCTGCCCATCTGCCTCATGGAGAAGACAGCAGGGGTGCAGTTCTGCTATGCAGTCTGAGGTGGGGATGTCTCTGGAGTGCTGACAGACCAATACACTGTTACAGCTGGCTGAGAATTGTCCATCTTTTATGCTAAAAAATAAACCAAGCCAACAATACTGAAATGAAACATTTGGGCTCAGCTGTGTTCAACATTTATGTATGCTCAGCTCACACAGGATGGAGATCTGATGGCCCATTCTCTAATGACCGAATCATTAGCTGAACTACATATCCCGTGATGAACTACTACCTTCTGCCTTGTTGCATTTCTGTATTGTGCTGTGGGACCTGGTGATGCATTTTGGGTGGGAAGTCTCAGATGTTCTGAGGCTGGTCTATAAAGGAGCCTGGGGCCATGAGGCACTTGCATGGTGACCTCTCAGCAGCTCAGCCAGGTGCAAGTTCAAGTCTGAAACACATCAAAATGACGTACAAAATATTGCTTCCCAGAACACTTCATTCTATGAAAATGCTTTAATATTTCAACATTTTGTCCCAAGTCATAACGGAAACAAATACTAAAATATTGGAAATTCCTGTGGGATGAAATTCCTGTGAAGTTCGTTTTTGCACTTAGTGAAAGTAAATACAAAAATGCCTTGTGGGTGGTTTTTTGTTTTTGCTCCCTTAATTAAAGTTTCCTGATTTTTCCACAGTGTCAGGGATGGTTTAAAGAGCTTACTCCTTTCAAGAGCCATTGCACGCAAATAGGCCTTGAGATTTCCCCATGGTGGGGAGGGAGATGTGCGTGGAAATCCAGATTACTAGTGAACATAGTCCAAGGGTGGGGAACAAAACCTCCTCCTTGCGTGGTTATGGGCACCTCTTTGCAGAGCGCTGATTGTTGCTCTACTTTGCTTGCTGCTTTGCATCAATGGGATACTGTCAGGAAGAAACAAAGATATGCATTTTTAATTCATTTTCTTCCTGGCATATATAAAATGTGCTGCTTTGTTGGAAACCTTTTCGGTTTATTTTTAATAGCAGTGTGGGACGTCAGGAAACATTCAGATTTCAAGCCTTGCACAGTGGCAGAATTCACATTTCAATGAGGTTTGAGGGAAGCTTCCTTTGCCCAGCAAGGTGCTCGCCAGCCCTAGCGTTCATCTGCAGGGCCTCTTCCTTCTCCTCCCCGACCCCCAGCTCAAGGGACGATGGCTGGTAAGTTTATTGCTACCTTCTTTGGCAAGAGTTTAACACCAGACTGGGGCTTTACAAAGCAACTGGCACTTCTGACAGCCTTAGTCTGTCTGCCTCCTGAGATTCCTAGTCGAGGTCCAAACTTTAATTTTTGTTCTGCTTCAGTGTTCACAAATATTAGTGAGTTGTGATGTCACCTTTTTCTCCAGAATATGCCTTTTCCATTAGCCAAGGACCCTTAACCTCTCTAGCACTCAGCAGCAAGGTCGTTACCCCCTTTACTCCGTACAGCAAATAGCAAAGCATATAACAAGGGCATGTCGTTGGCCTTGTCGTAACTGGCAGATGGACCCCGCTGTTTCTGGCCAGCTCTTTTCTATGTACATAAGATGCTCTGATCTGCTGATTACATCTTTACTGAATGGCCACATGGGTGGGGAAGGTCTCTGGCATCGCACCTCCATCTCTCGATACCCTCCTCAAACTTCTGCATCTTTGCCGCGTTTGGAATTTGCAGGTGGTCCTCTGAACGGGGTAAGTTTGGGGGTGTCTGTGCTATAGGGTGGACTGATGCCACACAGGTTCCCTTCTTTTGCCACTTTTTCAGCATTAGAGCTCCCCAGCATCAGTGAGTGTTTCCCGGCCCAGAGCCAAGGGAGCAATTTAGGATGGTTGGCACTCAACACAAGTGGACTGTTATCTTGAACACAGACTATTCCCTAGCATTTCCAGCACATTGGAAACCTGCTTATTATGTTTGTCCTTGGAAAGGAAAATATTACGTATAAGAACAAAGTCCCAGGTTCATAATAGCTGCAGGGTATAAGCACAATATTTACAATGTGGTGAGCACAGCGAGACACAGAGGGAAATGAACTTAAGGCTCTTTGTACGTTTGGTGGGGCCATGGCCCCACACCAGCACAGGTCCAGAGAGGTGATGTTCCCAAGTGACTTTGAATCCACTCGCAGACACAGATTCTCTTGAAAATTGCTGTGCTTCCTGTGTATCTAATTTGGGATTAGTGGGTCAATACTGCGGTAATTCGAGCAAGTGGTTTTGGGCGTATGGCCCTCTGAAGGAACTGGGGTGGCTCCAGAAGGCACAGCTGTTTTTGAGCCCTTCTCTGCAGACTGATAGGGGACTGCTGCTCCTCAGGTGGCAGTTGCTGCCGGTGAACTGACCCTTGCAAAGACAAGTTATTTAGGGGAAAAGCTGGGAAAGTGATGTGTCCGAGCCAAGGAGACAAGCCAGAGAGTCTCTTTTGCAGGGGCAATGCCTGCTGCAAACCAGAGCCTCTGCCGGTAGCACAGCCTGCAGAGGTGGATGGTTCATGGTGATGAGTGCCACTCAGGTCTCCACACTGTCCTCCCTCTCCAGCAAATTGCAGTCTGCTTTCCCAGAGCAGTCGGAGCAGTGTCCCCTCAGGACCATTGTGTCAGCAGGTGACAAAGATGTTTCATTGTAGACAAGCCATTTGTCTCGTCTTTGCAGAAGGGCAAGCAGTTTTTGTGAACGCCATTGTGCGCAGGGGAGGTGCTAGTTTGGGAAGTGCGCATCACGCAGGACTGTCTCTGAAGGACCAGTGTAAGTTTGATAACAACTGACATGATGCCTCAGCACCTTTATTAGCCAGAGCAGCAAATTCAATGTAAATGCCTCCCTCCCCATTGCCACTTCAGCTTCCTACAATAGTCCTTCCCATCTACACCAGTGATGAGCTTATTTATACCTGCCTGTTGCTATCCCTTTGGTTCTTGGGAGGAGTTAACTGTAGGAAATGTCAGGCAGCAAAAAATATTTAGTCATGTGGGATTATTTCACTGCATGGCAAAATAACGTGAGGCACAGACTTACCAAACTGTTAGACATTTTTCACCCTTGATCCCCATTAAAATGCAACATGTGGTGTTTTTTTTTAATACAACACGTGCTACTAACCCACAGTATAGAATCATAGAATCATGGAATCA